>NW_027227893.1:0-21262 GCF_037783145.1 Equus przewalskii | reverse complement strand
AGACCAGAAGCAGCTGCCGAGCTCGCCAGAACCACCTCCTGGACATGCCGTAACCACCTGCCGAGCACGCTGGAACCACTGGATCGACTCACCAGAGCCACCTGCCGGACACACCAGAAACACCTGCGGGGTAAGCCAGAAACACTTGGAGGCCTTTCTGGGATCACCTGCCGGGCATGCCGGAACCACCTCTCAGACGTGATAGAACCATGTGCCGGACACGCCGGAACCACGTGCCGAGTATGCCGCAGTCACCTGTTCCACTCCATAGAAACAGCTGCTGAGCACGCCAAAATCACCTGTTGGTGACGCCAGAATCATACTCGGCAGACACTCCGGAACCACCTGCCGGGCATGCCAGCACAACCTCTCAGAAGTGCCCGAAGCACCTGACGGGACAGGCCGGAACCTACCGGCTCGACTGGCCGGAACCATTGCCGGACATGCCAAATCACCTGCGGCTACGCCAGAACCACTTGGCGAACACTCCGGAATGACCTGCGGGCATGGCGGAACCACCTCTCAGACATGCCGGAACCACATGCCAATGACACCGGAAGACACTTGCCGAGCACGCCAGAGCCAACTCCTGCCGACTCGCCAAAACCACCTGCTGGACACGCCAAAATCACCTGCCGGCTACGCCACAACCATTTGGTGAACACTTCGGAGTCACCT
This sequence comes from Equus przewalskii, assembly GCF_037783145.1. NCBI lineage: Eukaryota > Metazoa > Chordata > Mammalia > Perissodactyla > Equidae > Equus > Equus przewalskii. Next base: position 20,584 of record NW_027227893.1, on the reverse strand, counting down.
GCCGGGCTGGCTGGAACCACCTGCCGGTCACGCCAACATCACCTGCCAGCTATGCCAGAACCACTTGGCGGACACCATGGAAACACCTGTCGGGCCGGCTGGAACCACCTCTCAGACGTGCCAGAACCATGTGCCTGAGATGCCGTAACTCACACCCCGAACAGACCGAAACCACCTGCCAGACCCGCCTGAACCACCTGCCGAGCACGCCGGAACCACCTACTCAACTCGCCGGAACCACCTGCCTTACACGCTAAAATCACCTGCCGGGTATGCCACAACCACTTGGTGGACACTCCGGATCATCTGCCGGACATGCCGGAACAACCTCTCAGACGTGCCAGAACCTCGGGCCGGACACGCCAGGACAACCACCTGCCGGACAGCCCGTAAAAACGCCACCTGCTGGACACGCCGGAACCACCGGTTGACTTGCCCGGAACCACCGCCGGACATTCAAAATGACGTGCCGGGTGACGCCAGAACCACTTGGCCGAACACTCCGGAACGACCCTGTCGGGCATGCCGGAAACACCTCTCAGACTTGCCAGAACCATGTACCGGACACGCCGGTACCACATGTCGCGTATGCCGGAACCACCTGATCCACTCCCCAGAACCACCTGCTGGACACGCCAGAATCACCTGCCGGCTACGCCAGAACCACTCAGACACTCCGGAACCACCTGCCGGGCAGGCCGGAACCACCTCTCAGAGGTGCCAGAACCACATGCCAGACACTCCGGAATCACCTGCCGGGCATGCCGGAACCATTCCTCAGACGTGCCAGAACCATGTTCCGGACACGTCGCTACCACCTGCCGGGCAGGCCGGAACCACCTCTCAGAGGTGCCAGAACCACATGCCAGACACTCCGGAATGACCTGCTGGGCATGCCGGAACCATCTCGACGTGCCAGAACCATGTTCCGGACACTCTGGAATCACCTGCCGGGCATGCCTACCACCTGCCAAGCTCGCCGGAACCACCTGCTGGACACGCCAAAAACACCTGCCGGCTACGCCAGAACCACTCGGCAGACACTCCGGAATCACCTGCCGGTCTTGCTGGAACCACATCTCAGAGGTGCCAGAACCACATGCCGGACACTCCGGAATCACCTGCCGGGCATGCCTGAACCATCTCTCAGACGTGCCACAACCACCTGCCGGAGAGTCCGGAAGCACCTGCCAAGCCCTGCCGGGAACCACCTGCTGGACATGCCGGAACCACCTGCCGGACACGCCGTGCTACCGGCTCGACTCGCCGGAACCATTGCCGGACATGCAAAATCACCTGCCGGCTACGCCAGAACCATGGCGAACACTCCGGAATCACCTGCCGGGCATGCCGGAACCACCTCGACGTGCCAGAACCATCTTCCGGACACGCCGTTACCACCTGCCGAGATGCCGGACCTGATCCAGTCCCCAGAACCACCTGCTGGACACGCCAGAATCACCTGCCAGCTACGTCAGAAGCACTCGGCAGACACTCCGGAACCACCTGCAGGGCATGCTGGAACCACATCTCAGAGGTGCCAGAACCACATGCCGGACACTCCCGGAAGCACCTGCCAAGCGCGCCGGAACCACCTGCTGGACATGCCGGAACCACCTGCCGGACACGCCGGAACCACCGGCTCGACTCGCCGGAACCATTGCCGGACAGCATGCCAAATGACCTGCCGGCTACGCCAGAACCACTTGGCGAACACTCCGGAATCACCTGCCGGGCATGGCGGGACCACTCCTGAGACAGTCCGCGAACCACATGCCAATGACACGCAGATACCTCACCTGAGACCACTCCTGCCCGACTCGCCAAAACCACCTGCTGGACACGCCAAATTCACCTGCCGGCTACTCCACAACCATTTGGTGAACACTTGGAATCACCTGCCGGGCTGGCTGGAACCACCTGCCGGTCACGCCAACATCACCTGCCAGCTATGCCAGAACCACTTGGCGGACACCATGGAAACACCTGTCGGGCCGGCTGGGGCCACCTCTCAGACGTGCCAGAACCATGTGCCTGAGATGCCGGAACCACACCCCGAACAGACCGAAACCACTCATCCTGCCAGACCCGCCTGAACCACCTGCCGAGCACGCCGGAACCACCTACTCGACTCGCCGGAACCACCTGCCTTACACGCTAAAATCACCTGCCGGGTATGCCACAACCACTTGGTGCACACTCCGGGATCATCTGCCGGACATGCCGGAACAACCTCTCAGACGTGCCAGAACCTCGTGCCGGACACGCCAGAACCACCTGCCGGACAGCCCGGAACCACCTCCGGACACGCCGGAACCACCGGTCCGCCTTGCCGGAACCACCGCCGGACATGCAAAATGACCTGCCGGCTACGCCAGAACCACTTGGCGAACACTCCGGAATCACCTGTCGGGGGTTCCTGGAACACTCCTAGACTTGCCAGAACCATGTACCGGACACGCCGGTACCACACGTCCGAGATGCCGGAACCACCTGATCCACTTCCCAGAACCAACTGCTGGACACGCCAGAATCACCTGCCGGCTACGCCAGAACCACTCGACAGACACTCCGGAACCACCTGCCGGGCAGGCCGGAACCACCTCTCAGAGGTGCCAGAACCACATGCGCACACAACACCGGAATCACCTGCCGGGCATGCCGGAATGATTTCTCAACGTGCAGAACCATCTTCCAGACACTTCGCTACCACCTGCCGAGCACCCGGGCAACTACCTGCTGGACACGCAAAGCACCTGCCGAGCTACGCCAGACCACTCGGCCAACACTCCGGAATCACCTGCCGTCTCTGTCGAACCACATCTCAGAGGTCGCCAGACCACGTGCCGGAGACTCCGGAATCACCCTGCCGGGCCATGCCTCGAGGCCTAATTCTCGACGTGCCACAACCACCTGCCGGAGAGTCCGGAAGCACCTGCCCGAGCGCGCCGAACCAACCTGCTGGACATGCCGGAGCCACCTGCCGGACACGCCGGAACCTACCGGCTCGTTCGCCGAACCACTGCCAGACATGCAAAGTCACCTGCCGGCTATCGCCCGAGAACCACTTGGCGAAAGCACCTCCGGAATCACCTGCCGGGCATGGCGGAACCACATCTCAGACATGCCGGAAACACATGCCAATGACACCGGAAGCACCTGCCGAGCACGCGAGAACCACCTGCTCGACTCGCCAAAACCACCTGCTGGACACGCCAAAATCACCTGCCGGCTACGCCACAACCATTTGGTGAACACTTCGGAATCACCTGCCGGGCTGGCTGGAACCACCTGCCGGTCACGCCAACATCACCTGCCAGCTATGCCAGAACCACTTGGCGGACACCATGGAAACACCTGTCGGGCTGGCCGGAACCACCTATCAAGCGTGCCAGAACCATGTGCCTGAGATGCCGGAACCACACCCGAAGAGACCGAAACCACCTGCCAGACCCGCCTGAACCACCTGCCGAGCACGCCGGAACCACCTACTCGACTCGCCGGAACCACATGCCTGACACGCTAAAATCACCTGCCGGGTATGCCACAACCACTTGGTGGACACTCCGGAATCATCCGCCGGATATGCCGGAACCAGCTCTCAGACGCACCAGAACCACGTGCCGGACTACCTGCTGATCATGCCTGAGCCACATGCTTGACTTGCACAACCTGCCAGACACGCCAAAATCACCTGCCGGGTACGCCAGAACCACGTGGCGGACACTCCGGAATCACCTGTCGGGCATGCCGGAACCACCTCTAGACGTGCCAGAACCTCGTGCCGGACACGCCAGAACCACCTGCCGGACAGCCCGGAACCACCTGCTAGACACGCCGGAACCACCGGCTCGACATGCCGGAACCACCGCCGGACATGCAAAATGACCTGCCGTCTACACCAGAACCACTTGGCGAACTCTCCGGAATCACCTGTCGGGCATGCCGGAAACACCTCTCAGACTTGCCAGAACCATGTTCCGGACACGCCGGTACCACCTGTCGAGTATGCCGGAACCACCTGATCCACTCCCCAGAACCACCTTATCCACTCCCCAGAACCACCTGCTGGACACGCCAGAATCACCTGCCAGCTACGTCAGAAGGACTCGGCAGACACTCCGGAACGACCTGCAGGGCATGCTGGAACCACATCTCAGAGGTGCCAGAACCACGTGGCGGACACTGCGGAATCGCCTGCCGGGCATGCCAGAACCACCTCTCAGACGTGCCAGAACCTCGTGCCGGACACGCCAGAACCACCTGCCGGACAGCCCGGAACCACCTGCTGGACATGCCGGAACCCCCGGCTCGAGGTGCCGGAACCACCGCCGGACATGCAAAATGACCTGCCGGCTACGCCAGAACCCACTTGGCGAACACTCGGAATCACCTGTTGGGCATGCCGGAAACACCTATCAGGCTTGCCAGAACCATGTTCCGGACACGCCGGTACCACCTGCCGAGTATGCTGGAACCAGCTGATCCACTCCCCAGAACCACCTAGTGGACACGCCAAAATCAGCTGCCGGCTATGCCAGAACCACTCGGCAGACACTCCGGAATCACATGCCAGGCATTCGAACCACCTCTCAGAGGTGCCAGAACCAAATGCCGGAGACTCCGGAATCACCTGCCGGGCATGCCGGAACCACCTCTCAGAGGTGCCAGAACCACATGCTGGACACTCCGGAATCACCCGCCGGGATGCCGGAACCATCTCTCAGACGTGCCACAACCACATGCCGGAGAGACCGGAATCACCTGCCGAGCTCTCCGGAACCACCTGCTGGACATGCCGGAACCACCTGCCTCACAGGCCAAAATCATATGCCGGCTATGCCAAAACCACTTGGCGGACAATCCTGATTCACCTGCCGGGCATGCCAGCACAACCTCTCAGAAGTGCCAGAAGCACGTGCCGACAGGCCGGAACCATCTCCCGACAGCCGGAAACACAGGAAACACTCGCCGGAACCCCCTGCTTGACTCACCGGTCCCACCTGCCGGACACGCCAAATCACCTGTCCGCTACACCAGAGCCACTTGGCGACAAGCCGGAATCACGTGAAGTGCATGGCGACACAACATCTCAGACGTGTCGGACACACCAGAACCACCTGCTGGACAGACGGGAACCCACCTTCTGGACACGCCGGAACCACTGGCTCGATCGCCGGAACCATTGCCAGACATGGAAAATGACCTGCCGGCTACGCCAGAACCACTTGGCGAACACGCCGGAATCACCTGCCGGGCATGCCAGAAGCAGCTCTCAGACACACCAGAACCACGGTGCCGGACACGCTGGAAGCACGTGCTGAGCATGCCTGAGCCGCATGCTCGACTTGCAAGAAACACCTGCCAGACACGCCAAGATCACCTGCCGGGTACGCCAGAACCACGTAGCGGAGACTCCGGGAATCACCTGTCGGGCATGCCGGAACCACCTCTCAGACGTGCCAGAACCTCGTGCCGGACACGCCAGAAGCACCTGCCATCTACGCCAGAACCACTCGGCAGACACTCCGGAATCCACCCTGCCGGGCATGCCGGACACCATCTCTCAGACGTGACAGAACCATGTTCCGGACACACCGCTACCACCTGCCGAGCTCGCCGGATCCACCTGCTGGACACGCCAAAATCACCTGCCGGCTACGCCAGAACCACATGGCGGACACTCCAGAATCACCTGCCGGGCTTGCTGGAACCACCTGCCGGTCACGCCAACATCACCTGCCAGCTACGCCAGAACCACTTGGCGGACACCATGGACACACCTGTCGTGCCGGCCGCAACCACCTCTCAGACGAACCAGAACCATGTGCCTGAGATGCCGGAACCACACCCCGAACAGACCGAAACCACCTGCCAGACCCGCCTGAACCCCCTGGCGAGCACGCCTGATCCACCTGTTCAACTAGCCGGAACCACCTTCCTGACACGCCAAAATCACCTGCCAGGTATACCAGAACCACTTGGTGGACACTCTGGAATCATCTTCCGGACATGCCAGAACCAGCTCTCAGACACACCAGAACCACGTGCCAGAGACGCCGGAAGCACCAGCTGAGCATGCCTGAGCCACCTGCACGACTCGCAAGAAACACCTGTCGGACAGGCCAAAATCACCTTCCGGGTACGCCAGAAACACTTGGCGGACACTCCGGAATCACCTGTCGGGCATGCCGGAACCACCTCTCAGACTTGCCAGAACCATGTTCTGGACACGCCGGTACCACCTGCCGAGTATGCCGGAACCAGCTGATCCACTCCCCAGAACCACCTACTGGACACGCCAAAATCAACTGCCGGCTATGCCGGAACCACACGGCAGACACTCCGGAATCACATGCCAGGCATTCCGAAACCACCTCTCAGAGGTGCCAGAACCACATGCCGGAGACTCCGGAATCACCTGCCGGGCATGCCGGAACCACGTCTCAGACGTGCCAGAACCATGTGCCGGACACGCCGGAACCACCTGCCGACTATGCCAGAACCACCTGCTCCACTCCCCAGAACCACCTGCTGGACACGCCAAAATCACCTGCCGGCTACGCCAGAACCACTCGGCAGACACTCCGGAACCACCTCCAGGACAGACCGGAACCAGCTGCCGGACACGCTGGGACCACCTGCTTGACTCGCCAGAACCACCTGCCGGACACGCCAGAATCACCAGCCGGCTACGCCACAACCACTTGTCGGACACTCCGGAATCAGCTGCCGGGCATGCTGGAACCACCTCTCAGAGGTGCCACAACCACATGGCGGAGACGGCGGAAGCACCTGCCGAGAATGCCGGAAGTTCCAGATCCACTCCCCAGAACCACCTGCCGGACACGCCAAAATCACCTGCCGGCTACGCCAGAACCACTCGGCGGACACTCCAGAATCACCTGCCGGGCATGCCAGCACAACCTCTCAGAAGTGCCAGAAGCACGTGCCGGACAGGCCGGAACCATCTCCCGGACAGACCGCAAACACAGGAAACACTCGCCGGAACCACCTGCTTGACTCACCGGTCCCACCTGCCGGACACGCCAAAATCACCTGCCCGCTACACCAGAACCACTTGGTGGACAAGCCGGAATCACGTGAAGGGCATGCCGACACAACCTCTCAGACGTGCAAGAACCTCGTGCCGGACACCCCAGAACCACCTGCTGGACAGACCGGAACCACCTGCCGGACACGCCAGAACCACCGGCTCGACTCGCTGCAACCATTGCCGGACATGCAAAATCACCTGCCGGCTACACCAGAACCACTTGGCGAACACTCCGGAATCACCTGCCGGGCATGGCAGAACCACCTCTCAGACATGCCGGAACCACATGCCAATGACACCAGAAGCACCTGCCGAGCACGCCAGAACCACCTGCTCGACTCGCCAAAACCACCTGCTGGACACGCCAAAATCACCTGCCGGCTACGCCACAACCATTTGGTGAACACTTCGGAATCACCTGCCGGGCTGGCTGGAACCACCTGCCAGTCACGCCAACATCACCTGCCAGCTATGCCAGAACCACTTGGCGGACACCATGGAAACACCTGTCGGGCCGGCCGGAACCACCTCTCAGACGTGCCAGAACCATGTGCCTGAGATGCCGGAACCACACCCCGAACAGACCGAAACCACCTGCCAGACCCGCCTGAACCACCTGCCGAGCACGCCGGAACCACCTACTCGACTCGCCGGAACCACCTACCTGACACGCCAAAATCACCTGCCGGGTATGCCAGAACCACTTGGTGGACACTCCGGAATCATCTGCCGGACATGCCAGAACCAGCTCTCAGACAAACCAGAACTACGTGCCGGACACGCCGGAAGCACGTGCTGAGCATGCCTGAGCCACATGCTCGACTTGCAAGAAACACCTGCCAGACACGCCAAAATCACCTGCCGGGTACGCCAGAACCACGTGACGGACACTCCGGAATCACCTGTCGGGCATGCCGGAACCACCTCTCAGACGTGCCAGAACCTCGTGCCGGACACGCCAGAACCACCTGCCGGACAGACCGGAACCACGTGCCGGACACGCCGGAACCACAAGCTTGACTCGCCGGAACCACCGCCGGACATGCAAAATCACCTGCCGGGTACTCCAGAACCACGTGACGGACACTCCGGAATCACCTGTCGGGCATGCCGGAACCACCTCTCAGACGTGCCAGAACCTCGTGCCGGACACGCCAGAACCACCTGCCGGACAGACCGGAACCACCAGCCGGACACGCCGGAACCACAAGCTTGACTCGCCGGAACCACCGCCGGACATGCAAAATCACCTGCCGGCTACGCCAGAACCACTTGGCGAACACTCCCGAATCAGCTGCCGGGCATGCCGGAAACACCTATCAGGCTTGCCAGAACCATGTTCCGGACACGCCGGTACCACCTGCCGAGTATGCCGGAACCACCTGATCCACTCCCCAGAACCACCTGCTGGACACGCCAGAATCACCTGCCGTCTACGCCAGAACCACTCGGCAGACACTCCGGAATCACATGCCGGGCATTCCGGAACCACCTCTCAGACGTGCCAGAACCATCTTCCGGACACACCGTTACCACCTGCCGAGTATGCCGGAACCACCTGATCCACTCCCCAGAACCACCTGCTGGACTTGCCAGAATCACCTGCCAGCTACGTCAGAAGCACTCGGCAGACACTCCGGAACCAACCGCAGGGCATGCTGGAACCACATCTCACAGGTGCCAGAACCACATGCCGGACACTCCGGAATCACCTGACGGGCATGGCGGAACCACCTCTCAGACATGCCGGAACCACATGCCAATGACACCGGAAGCACCTGCCGAGCACGCCAGAACCACCTGCTCGACTCGCCAAAACCACCTGCTGGACACGGCAAAATCACCTGCCGGCTACGCCACAACCATTTGGTGAACACTTCGGAATCACCTGCCGGGCTTGCTGGAACCACCTGCCGGTCACGCCAACATCACCTGCCAGCTACGCCAGAACCACTTGGCAGACACTCCGGAAACACCTGTCGGGCTGGCCGCAACCACCTCTCAGACGTGCCAGAACCATGAGCCTGAGATGCCGGAACCACACCCCGAACAGACCAAAACCACCTGCCAGACCCGCCTGAACCCCCTGGCGAGCACGCCTGATCCACCTGTTCAACTAGCCGGAACCACCTTCCTGACACGCCAAAATCACCTGCCAGGTATACCAGAACCACTTGGTGGACACTCTGGAATCATCTTCCAGACACGCCAGGACCAGCTGTCAGACACACCAGAACCACGTGCCGGACACGCCGGAAGCACGTGCTGAGCATGCCTGAGCCACATGCTCGACTTGCAAGAAACACCTGCCAGACACGCCAAAATCACCTGCCGGGTACGCCAGAACCACGTGGCGGACACTCCGGAATCACCTGTCGGGCATGCCGGAACCACCTCTCAGACGTGCCAGAACCTCGTGCCGGACACGCCAGAACCACCTGCCGGACAGACCGGAACCACCTGCCGGACAAGCCAGAACCACCAGCTCGACTCGCCGGAACCACCGCCGGACATGCAAAATCACCTGCCGGCGACGCCAGAACCACTTGGCGAACACTCCCGAATCAGCTGCCGGGCATGCGGGAACCACCTATCAGGCTTGCCAGAACCATGTTCCGGACACGCCGGTACCACCTGCCGAGTATGCCGGAACCACCTGATCCACTCCCCGGAACCACCTGCTGGACACGCCAGAATCACCTGCCGTCTACGCCAGAACCACTCGGCAGACACTCCGGAACCACCTGCCGTGCATGCCGGAACCACCTCTCAGAGGTGGCAGAACCACATGCCGGACACTCCGGAATCACCTGCCGGGCATGCCGGAACCATCTCTCAGACGTGCCAGAACCATGTTCCGGACACGCCGCTACCACCTGCCGAGCTCGCCGGAACCACCTGCTGGACACGCCAAAATCACCTGCCGGCTACGCCACAACCACTTGTCGGAACTCCAGAATCACCTGTCGGGCTTGCTGGAACCACCTGCCGGTCACGCCAACATCACATGCCAGCTACGCCAGAACCACTTGGCGGACACAATGGAAACACCTGTCGGGCCAGCCGCGACCACCTCTCAGACGTGCCAGAACCATGTGCCTGAGATGCCGGAACCACACCCCGAACAGACTGAAACCACCTGCCAGACCCGCCTGAACCCCCTGGCGAGCACGCCTGATCCACCTGTTCAACTAGCCGGAACCACCTTCCTGACACGCCAAAATCACCTGCCAGGTATACCACAACCACTTGGTGGACACTCTGGAATCATCTGCCGGACATGCCAGAACCAGCTCTGAGACACACCAGAACCACGTGCCAGAGATGCCGGAAGCACCAGCTGAGCATGCCTGAGCCACCTGCACGACTCGCAAGAAACACCTGTCGGACAGGCCAAAATCACCTGCCGGGTACGCCAGAAACACTTGGCGGACACTCCGGAATCACCTGTCGGGCATGCCGGAACCACCTCTCAGACTTGCCAGAACCATGTTCTGGACACGCCGGTACCACCTGCCGAGTATGCCGGAACCAGCTGATCCACTCCCCAGAACCACCTACTGGACACGCCAAAATCAACTGCCGGCTATGCCAGAAGCACACGGCAGACACTCCGGAATCACATGCCAGGCATTCCGGAACCACCTCTCAGAGGTGCCAGAACCACATGCCGGAGACTCCGGAATCACCTGCCAGGCATGCCGGAACCACCTATCAAAGGTGCCAGAACCACATGCCGGAGACTCTGGAATCACCAGCCGGGCATGCCGTAACCTTCACTCAGACGTGCCACAACCACGTGCCGGAGAGACCGGAAGCACCTGCCGAGCTCTCCGGAACCACCTGCTGGACATGCCGGAACCACCTGCCTCACAGGCCAAAATCATATGCCGGCTACGCCAAAACCACTGGGTGGACACTCCAGAATCACCTTGCGGGCATGCCGGAACCACGCCATGGACAGACGGCAAACACCTGCCGAACCTGCCGGAACCACGTGCCGAGTATGCCGGAACCACCTGATAAACTCTCCAGAACCCCCTGCTGGACACGCCAGAATCACCTGCCGTCTACGCCAGAACCACTCGGCAGACACTCCAGAACCACCTGCCGGGCATGCCGGAACCACCTCTCAGAGGTGCCAGAACCACATGCCGGACACTCCGGAATCACCTGCCGCGCATGGCGGAGCCATCTCTCAGACGTGCCGGAACCACATGCCAATGACACCGGAAGCACCTGCCGAGCACGCCAGAACCACCATCTCGACTCGCCAAAACCACCTGCTGGACACGCCAAAATCACCTGCCGGCTACGCCACAACCATTTGGTGAACACTTCGGAATCACCTGCCGGGCTTGCTGGAACCACCTGCCGGTCACGCCAACATCACCTGCCAGCTATGCCAGAACCACTTGGCGGACACCATGGAAACACCTTTCGGGCCGGCCGGAACCACCTCTCAGACGTGCCAGAACCATGTTCCGGACACGCCGCTACCACCTGCCGAGCTCGCCGGAACCACCTGCTGGACACGCCAAAATCACCTGCCGGGTATGCCAGAACCACTTGGTGGACACTCCGGAATCATCCGCCGGACATGCCAGAACCAGCTCTCAGACACACCAGAAACACGTGCCGGACACGCCGGAAGCACGTGCTGAGCATGCCTGAGCCACATGCTCGACTTGCAAGAAACACCTGCCAGACACGCCAAAATCACCTGCCGGGTACGCCAGAACCACGTGGCGGACACTCCGGAATCACCTGTCGGGCATGCCGGAACCACCTCTCAGACGTGCCAGAACCTCGTGCCGGACACGCCAGAACCGCCTGCCGGACAGACCGGAACCACGTGCCGGACACGCCGGAACCACCAGCTCGACTCGCCGTAACCACCGCCGGACATGCAAAATCACCTGCCGGCTACGCCAGAACCACTTGGCGAACACTCCCGAATCAGCTGCCGGGCATGCGGGAACCACCTATCAGGCTTGCCAGAACCATGTTCCGGACACGCTGGTACCACCTGCCGAGTATGCCGGAACCACCTGATCCACTCCCCAGAACCACCTGCTGGACACGCCAGAATCAACTGCCGGCTACGCCAGAACCACTCGGCAGACACTCCGGAACCACCTGCCGGGCATGCCGGAACCACCTCTCAGAGGTGCCAGAACCATGTTCTTGACACGCCGCTACCACCTGCCGAGCTCGCCGGAACCACCTGCTGGACACGCCAAAATCACCTGCCGGCTACGCCAGAACCACTTGGCGGACACTCCAGAATCACCTGCCGGGCTTGCTGGAACCACCTGCCGGTCACGCCAACATCACCTGCCAGCTACGCCAGAACCACTTGGCAGACACTCCGGAAACACCTGTCGGGCTGGCCGCAACCACCTCTCAGACGTGCCAGAACCATGTGCCTGAGATGCCGGAACCACATCCCGAACAGACCGAAACCACCTGCCAGACCCGCCTGAACCCCCTGGCGAGCACGCCTGATCCACCTGTTCAACTAGCCGGAACCAGCTTCCTGACACGCCAAAATCACCTGCCAGGCATACCAGAACCACTTGGTGGACACTCTGGAATCATCTTCCGGACATGCCAGAACCTTCTCTCAGACACACCAGAACCACGTGCCAGAGACGCCGGAATCACCAGCTGAGCATGCCTGAGCCACCTGCACGACTCGCAAGAAACACCTGTCGGACAGGCCAAAATCACCTTCCGGGTACGCCAGAAACACTTGGCGGCCACTCCGGAGTCACCTGTCGGGCATGCCGGAACCACCTCTCAGACTTGCCAGAACCATGTTCTGGACACGCCGGTACCACCTGCCGAGTATGCCGGAACCACCTGATCCACTCCCCAGAACCACCTACTGGACACGCCAAAATCAACTGCCGGCTATGCCAGAACCACACGGCAGACACTCCGGAATCACATGCCAGGCATTCCGGAACCACCTCTCAGAGGTGCCAGAACCACATGCCGGAGACTCCGGAATCACCTGCCGGGCATGCCGGAACCACCTATCAAAGGTGCCAGAACCACATGCCGGAGACTCTGGAATCACCTGCCGGGCATGCCGGAACCTTCTCTCAGACGTGCCACAACCACGTGCCGGAGAGACCGGAAGCACCTGCCGAGCTCTCCGGAACCACCTGCTGGACATGCCGGAACCACCTGCCTCACAGGCCAAAATCATATGCCGGCTACGCCAAAACCACTGGGTGGACACTCCAGAATCACCTTGCGGGCATGCCGGAACCACGTCATGGACAGACGGCAAACACCTGCCGGACCTGCCGGAACCACCTGCCGAGCACGCCGGAACCACCTGCTCGACTCACCAGAGCCACCTGCCGGACACTCCAGAAACACCTGCGGGGTACGCCAGAACCACTTGGAGGACTCTACGGGATCACCTGCCGGGCATGCCGGAACCACCTCTCAGACGTGCCAGAACCATGTGCCGGACACGCCGGAACCACCTGCCGAGTATGCCGGAAACACCTGCTCCACTCCCCAGAACCAGCTGCTGGACACGACAAAATCACCTGCCGGCTACGCCAGAACCACTCGGCAGACACTCCGGAACCACTTCCAGGACAGACCGGAACCAGCTGCCGGACACGCCGGGACCACCTGCTTGACTCGCCAGAACCACCTGCCGGACACGCCAGAATCACCAGCCGGCTACGGCACAACCACTTGTCGGACACTCCGGAATCAGCTGCCGGGCATGCTGGAACCACCTCTCAGAGGTGCCACAACCACATGCCGGAGACGGCGGAAGCACTTTCCGAGAATGCCGGAAGTTCCTGATCCACTCCCCAGAACCACCTGCCGGACATGCCAAAATCACCTGCCGGCTACGCCAGAACCACTCGGCGGACACTCCAGAATCACCTGCCGGGCATGCCAGCACAACCTCTCAGAAGTGCCAGAAGCACGTGCCGGACAGGCCGGAACCATCTCCCGGACAGACCGCAAACACAGGAAACACTCGCCGGAACCACCTGCTTGACTCACCGGTCCCACCTGCCAGACACGCCAAAATCACCTGCCCGCTACACCAGAACCACTTGGTGGACAAGCCGGAATCACGTGAAGGGCATGCCGACACAACCTCTCAGACGTGCCAGAACCTCGTGCCGGACACCCCAGAACCACCTGCTGGACAGACCGGAACCACCTGCCGGACACGCCAGAACCACCGGCTCGACTCGCCGGAACCATTGCCGGACATGCAAAATCACCTGCCGGCTACGCCAGAACCACTTGGCGAACACTCCGGAATCACCTGCCGGGCATGGCGGAACCACCTCTCAGACATGCCGGAACCACATGCCAATGACACCGGAAGCACCTGCCGAGCACGCCAGAACCACCTGCTCGACTCGCCAAAACCACCTGCTGGACACGCCAAAATCACCTGCCGGCTACGCCACAACCATTTGGTGAACACTTCAGAATCACCTGCCGGGCTGGCTGGAACCACCTGCCGGTCACGCCAACATCACCTGACAGCTATGCCATAACCACTTGGCGGACACCATGGAAACACCTGTCGGGCCTGCCGGAACCACCTCTCAGACGTGCCAGAACATGTGCCTGAGATGCCGGAACCACACCCCGAACAGACCGAAACCACCTGCCAGACCCGCCTGAACCACCTGCCGAGCACGCCGGAACCACCTACCTGACACGCCAAAATCACCTGCCGGGTATGCCAGAACCACTTGGTGGACACTCCGGAATCATCTGCCGGACATGCCAGAACCAGCTCTCAGACACACCAGAACCACGTGCCGGACACTCCGGAAGCACGTGCTGAGCATGCCTGAGCCACATGCTCGACTTGAAAGAAACACCTCCCAGACACGCCAAAATCACCTGCCGGGTACGCAAGAACCACGTGGCGGACACTCCGGAATCACCTGTCGGGCATGCCGGAACCACCTCTCAGACGTGCCAGAACCTCGTGCCGGACACGCCAGAACCACCTGCCGGACAGACCGGAACCACGTGCCGGACACGCCGGAACCACCAGCTCGACTCGCCGGAACCACCGCCGGACATGCAAAATCACCTGCCGGCTACGCCTGAACCACTTGGCGAACACTCCCGAATCAGCTGCCGGGCATGCCGGAACCACCTATCAGGCTTGCCAGAACCATGTTCTGGACACGCCGGTACCACCTGCCGAGTATGCCGGAACCACCTGATCCACTCCCCAGAACCACCTGCTGGACACGCCAGAATCACCTGCCGTCTACGCCAGAACCACTCGGCAGACACTCCGGAACCACCTGCCAGGCATGCCGGAACCACCTCTCAGAGGTGCCAGAACCACATGCTGGACACTCCGGAATCATCTGCCGGGCATGCCGGAACCATCTCTCAGACGTGCCAGAACCATGTTCCGGACACGCCGCTACCACCTGCCGAGCTCGCCGGAACCACCTGCAGGACACGCCAAAATCACCTGCCGGCTACGCCAGAACCACTTGGCGGACACTCCAGAATCACCTGCCGGGCTTGCTGGAACCACCTGCCGGTCACGCCAACATCACCTGCCAGCTACGCCAGAACCACTTGGCTGACACTCCGGAAACACCTGTCGGGCTGGCCGCAACCACCTCTCAGACGTGCCAGAACCATGAGCCTGAGATGCCGGAAGCACACCCCGAACAGACCGAAACCACCTGCCAGACCCGCCTGAACCCCCTGGCGAGCACGCCTGATCCACCTGTTCAACTAGTCGGAACCACCTTCCTGACACGCCAAAATCACCTGCCAGGTATACCAGAACCACTTGGTGGACACTCTGGAATCATCTTCCGGACACGCCAGAACCAGCTCTCAGACACACCAGAACCACGTGCCAGAGACGCCGGAATCACCAGCTGAGCATGCCTGAGCCACCTGCACGACTCGCAAGAAACACCTGTCGGACAGGCCAAAATCACCTTCCGGGTACGCCAGAAACACTTGGCGGCCACTCCGGAGTCACCTGTCGGGCATGCCGGAACCACCTCTCAGACTTGCCAGAACCATGTTCTGGACACGCCGGTACCACCTGCCGAGTATGCCGGAACCACCTGATCCACTCCCCAGAACCACCTACTGGACACGCCAAAATCAACTGCCGGCTATGCCAGAACCACACGGCAGACACTCCGGAATCACATGCCAGGCATTCCGGAACCACCTCTCAGAGGTGCCAGAACCACATGCCGGAGACTCCGGAATCACCTGCCGGGCATGCCGGAACCACCTATCAAAGGTGCCAGAACCACATGCCGGAGACTCTGGAATCACCTGCCGGGCATGCCGGAACCTTCTCTCAGACGTGCCACAACCACGTGCCGGAGAGACCGGAAGCACCTGCCGAGCTCTCCGGAACCACCTGCTGGACATGCCGGAACCACCTGCCTCACAGGCCAAAATCATATGCCGGCTACGCCAAAACCACTGGGTGGACACTCCAGAATCACCTTGCGGGCATGCCGGAACCACGCCATGGACAGACGGCAAACACCTGCCGGACCTGCCGGAACCACCTGCCGAGCACGCCGGAACCACCTGCTCGACTCACCAGAGCCACCTGCCGGACACACCAGAAACACCTGCCGGGTATGCAAGAACCACTTGGAGGACTCTCCGGGATCACCTGCCGGGCATGCCGGAACCACCTCTCAGACATGCCAGAACCATGTGCCGGACACGCCGGAACCACCTGCCGATTATGCCGGAACCACCTGCTCCACTCCCCAGAACCACCTGCTGGACACGCCAAAATCACCTGCCGGCTACGCCAGAACCACTCGACAGACACTCCGGAACCACCTCCAGGACACACCGGAACCAGCTGCCGGACACGCCGGGACCACCTGCTTGACTCGCCAGAACCACCTGCCGGACACGCCAGAATCACCAGCCGGCTACGCCACAACCACTTGTCGGACACTCCGGAATCAGCTGCCGGGCATGCTGGAACCACCTCTCAGAGGTGCCACAACCACATGCCGGAGACGGCGGAAGCACCTGCCGAGAATGCCGGAAGTTCCTGATCCACTCCCCAGAACCACCTGCCGGACACGCCAAAATCACCTGCCGGCTACGCCAGAACCACTTGGCGAACACTCCGGAATCACCTGCCGGGCATGGCGGAACCACCTCTCAGACATGCCGGAACCACATGCCAATGACACCGGAAGCACCTGCCGAGCACGCCAGAACCACCTGCTCGACTCGCCAAAACCACCTGCTGGACACGCCAAAATCACCTGCCGGCTACGCCACAACCATTTGGTGAACACTTCGGAATCACCTGCCGGGCTGGCTGGAACCACCTGCCGGTCATGCCAACATCACCTGCCAGCTATGCCAGAACCACTTGGCGGACACCATGGAAACACCTGTCGGGCCGGCCGGAACCACCTCTCAGACGTGCCAGAACCATGTGCCTGAGATGCCGGAACCACACCCCGAACAGACCGAAACCACCTGCCAGACCCGCCTGAACCACCTGCCGAGCATGCCGGAACCACCTACTCGACTCGCCGGAACCACATACCTGACATGCCAAAATCACCTGCCGGGTATGCCAGAACCACTTGGTGGACACTCCGGAATCATCCGCCGGACATGCCAGAACCAGCTCTCAGACACACAAGAACCACGTGCCGGACATGCCGGAAGCACGTGCTGAGCATGCCTGAGCCACATGCTCGACTTGCAAGAAACACCTGCCAGACACGCCAAAATCACCTGCCGGGTACGCCAGAACCACGTGGCGGACACTCCGGAATCACCTGTCGGGCATGCCGGAACCCCCTCTCAGACGTGCCAGAACCTCGTGCCAGACACGCCAGAACCACCTGCCGGACAGACCGGAACCACCTGCTGGAAACGCCGGAACCACCAGCTCGACTCGCCGGAACCACCGCCGGACATGCAAAATCACCTGCCGGCTACGCCAGAACCACTTGGCGAACACTCCCGAATCAGCTGCCGGGCATGCCCTAACCACCTATCAGGCTTGCCAGAACCATGTTCCGGACACGCCGGTACCACCTGCCGAGTATGCCGGAACCACCTGATCCACTCCCCAGAACCACCTGCTGGACACGCCAGAATCACCTGCCGTCTACGCCAGAACCACTCAGCAGACACTCCGGAACCACCTGCCGGGCATGCCGGAACCACCTCTCAGAGGTGCCAGAACCACATGCCGGACACTCCGGAATCACCTGCCGGGCATGCCGGAACCATCTCTCAGACGTGCCAGAACCATGTTCCGGACACGCCGCTACCAACTGCCGAGCTCGCCGGAATCACCTGCTGGACACGCCAAAATCACCTGCCGGCTACGCCAGAACCACTTGGCGGACACTCCAGAATCACCTGCCGGGCTTGCTGGAACCACCTGCCGGAAACGCCAACATCACCTGCCAGCTACGCCAGAACCACTTGGCAGACACTCCGGAAACACCTGTCGGGCTGGCCGCAACCACCTCTCAGACGTGCCAGAACCATGTGCCTGAGATGCCGGAACCACACCCCGAACAGACCGAAACCACCTGCCAGACCCGCATGAACCCCCTGGCGAGCACGCCTGATCCACCTGTTCAACTAGCCGGAACCACCTTCCTGACACGCCAAAATCACCTGCCAGGTATACCAGAACCACTTGGTGGACACTCTGGAATCATCTTCCGGACACGCCAGAACCAGCTCTCAGACACACCAGAACCACGTGCCAGAGACGCCGGAAGCACCAGCTGAGCATGCCTGAGCCACCTGCACGACTCGCAAGAAACACCTGTCGGACAGGCCAAAATCACCTGCCGGGTACGCCAGAAACACTTGGCGGCCACTCCGGAATCACCTGTCGGGCATGCCGGAACCACTTCTCAGACTTGCCAGAACCATGTTCTGGACACGCCGGTACCACCTGCCGAGTATGCCGGAACCAGCTGATCCACTCCCCAGAACCACCTACTGGACACGCCAAAATCAACTGCCGGCTATGCCAGAACCACACGGCAGACACTCCGGAATCACATGCCAGGCATTCTGGAACCACCTCTCAGAGGTGCCAGAAAAACATGCCGGAGACTCCGGAATCACCTGCCGGGCATGCCGGAACCACCTATTAAATGTGCCAGAACCACATGCCGGAGACTCTGGAATCACCTGCCGGGCATGCCGGAACCTTCTCTCAGACTTGACACAACCACGTGCCGGAGAGACCGGAAGCACCTGCCGAGCTCTCCGGAACCACCTGCTGGACATGCCGGAACCACCTGCCTCACAGGCCAAAATCATATGCCGGCTACGCCAAAACCACTGGGTGGACACTCCAGAATCACCTTGCGGGCATGCCGGAACCACGCCATGGACAGACGGCAAACACCTGCCGAACCTGCCGGAACCACCTGCCGAGCACGCCGGAACCAACTGCTCGACTCACCAGAGCCACCTGCCGGACACACCAGAAACACCTGCGGGGTACGCCAGAACCACTTGGAGGACTCTCCGGGATCACCTGCCGGGCAGGCCGGAACCACCTCTCAGACGTGCCAGAACCATGTGCCTGAGATGCCGGAACCACACCCCGAACAGACCAAAACCACCTGCCACACCCGCCTGAACCACCTGCCGAGCACGCCGGAACCACCTACTCGACTCGCCGGAACCACCTACCTGACACGCCAAAATCACCTGCCGGGTATGCCAGAACCACTTGGTGGACACTCCGGAATCATCCGCCGGACATGCCAGAACCAGCTCTCAGACACACCAGAACCACGTGCCGGACACTCCGGAAGCACGTGCTGAGCATGCCTGAGCCACATGCTCGACTTGCAAGAAACACCTGCCAGACACGCCAAAATCACCTGCCGGGTACACCAGAACCACGTGACGGACACTCCGGAATCACCTGTCGGGCATGCCGGAACCACCTCTCAGACGTGCCAGAACCTCGTGCCGGACACGCCAGAACCACCTGCCGGACAGACCGGAACCACCTGCCGGACACGCCGGAACCACCAGCTCGACTCGCCGGAACGACCGCCGGACATGCAAAATCACCTGCCGGCTACGCCAGAACCACTTGGCGAACACTCCCGAATCAGCTGCCGGGCATGCGGGAACCACCTATCAGGCTTGCCAGCACCATGTTCCGGACACGCTGGTACCACCTGCCGAGTATGCCGGAACCACCTGATCCACTCCCCAGAACCACCTGCTGGACACGCCAGAATCACCTGCCGTCTACGCCAGAACCACTCGGCAGACACTCCGGAACCACCTGCCAGGCATGCCGGAACCACCTCTCAGAGGTGCCAGAACCACATGCCGGACACTCCGGAATCACCTGCCGGGCATGCCGGAACCATCTCTCAGACGTGCCAGAACCATGTTCCGGACACGCCGCTACCACCTGCCGAGCTCGCCGGAACCACCTGCTGGACACGCCAAAATCACCTGCCGGCTACGCCA
>NW_027227892.1:0-105666 GCF_037783145.1 Equus przewalskii | reverse complement strand
CAGGCTAATATCAACTGCTGGCTATGCCAGAACCACATGGGGGACAGTCCGGGATCACCTGCCAGCCATGGCGGAACCACCTCTCAGACGTACCAGAACCACCTGCCGGAGAAGCTGGAAACACGTCCTGGACAGTCTGGAACCACCTGACGGCCAAGCCTGAACCACCTGCCAAGCACAACGGAACAACCTGCCAGACACGCCAAAATCACCTGCGTGTTATGCCAGAACCACTTGGAGGACTCTCCGGGAAGACCTGCCGGGCATGCCGGAACTACCTCTCAGACGTGCCAGAACCATGTGGCGGACAGTCCGGAATCACCTGTTGGGCATGCGCAACCACCTCTGAGACGTACCAGAACCACATGCCGTGCAGGCTGGAACCACCTACCGGACAGACCGGAATCACCTTTCGGGCATGCCGGAACCACCTGTCAGATGTGCCAGAAACACGTGCCGGAGACGCCGGAAGCACCTCCCAAGCACGTTGGAACCACCTGCTCAACTCGCCTGAACCACCTGCCGGACATGCCAAAATCACCTGCCGACTATGCCAGAACCACTTGGCGAGCATTCCGGAATCACTTGCCAGGCATGCAGGAACCACCTCTCAGACATGCCTGAACCCCGTGCCAATGACCCCGGAAGCACCAGCCGAGCACGCCGGAACCACCTGCTCGACTCCCAGAAACACCTGCCGGACACGCCAAAATCACCTGCCGGGTATGCCAGAACCACCTGGCGGACACTACGGAATCACCTGCCGCGCATGCCGGAACCACCTCTCAGACGTGCCGGAAGCACGTGCCATACACGACGGAAACACCTACCGGACAGACCGGAACCACCTGTCAAGAACGCCGGAGCCACCTGTTCGACTCGCTGGAACCACCTGCCGGACAGGCCAATATCAACTGCTGGGTATGCCAGAACCACCTGGGGGACAGTCCGGGATCACCTGCCAGCCATGGCGGAACCACCTCTGAGACGTACCAGAACCACCTGCCGGAGAAGCTGGAAACACGTCCTGGACAGACTGGAACCACGTGACGGCCATGCCTGAACCACCTGCCGAGCACGGCGGAACCACCTGCCGGACACGCCAAAATCACCTGCGGGCTACGCCAGAACCACTTGGACGACTCTCCGAAATGACCTGCCGGGCATGTTGGAACCACCTCTCAGAGGTGCCAGAAGCACGTGGCGGACAGTCCAGAATCACCTGTTGGGCATACGCAACCACCTCTGACACGTACCAGAACCACGTGCCGTGCACGCCGCAACCACCTACCGGACAGACCGGAATCAACTTTTGGGCATGCCGGAACCACCAGTCAGATGTGCCAGAAACACGTGCCGGAGACGCCGGAAGCACCTGCCGAGCACGTCGCAACCACCTGCTCAACTCGCCTGAACCACCTGCCGGACACGCCAAAATCACCTGCCCGCTACACCAGCACCACTTCGGGGACAAGCCGGAATCACGTGAGGGGCATGCCGGCACAGCCTCTCAGACTGAACCTCGTGCCGGACACCACAGAACCACCTGCCGGACAGACCGGAACCACCTGCCGGACACGCCGGAACCACCGGCTCGACCCGCCGGAACGACCGCTGGACATGCAAAATCACCTGCCGGCTACGCCGGATACACTTGGCGAACACTCCGGAATCACCTGCCGGGCATGCCGGAACCACCTCTCAGATATGCCAGAACCACGTGCCAATGACCCCGGAAGCACCTGCCGAGCACGCCGGAACCACCTGCTCGACTCGCCAGAACCACCTGCCGGACACGCAAAAATCACCTGCCGGCTACGCCACAACCAGTTGGGGAACACTTCGGAATCACCTGCCGGGCTTGCTGGAACCACCTGCCGGTCATGCCAAAATCACCTGCCAACTACGCCAGTACCACTTGGCGGACACTGTGGAAACACCTGTCTGGCCGGCCGGAACCACATCTCAGACGTGCCAGAACCATGTGCATGAGATGCTGGAACCACACCCCGAACAGACGGAAAACACCTGCCAGACCCGTCTGAACAACCTGCCGAGCACGCCGGAGCCACCTGCTCGACTCGCCGGAACCACCTACCTGACATGCCCAAATCACCAGCCGGGTATGCCAGAACCACTTGGTGGACACCCCGGAATCATCTGCCGGACATGCCGGAACCAGCTCTCAGACACACCAGAACCACGTGCCGGAGACGCCGGAAGCACCTGCCGAGCATGCCGGAGCCACCTGCTCGACTCGCCTGAACCACCTGCCGGACATGCCAAAATCACCTGCCGACTATGCCAGAACCACTTGGCGAACACTCCGGAATCACTTGCCGGGCATGCAGGAACCACGTCTCGGACATGCCAGAACCCCGTGCCAATGACCTCGGAACCACCAGCCAAGCACGCCGGAACCACCTGCTCGACTCGCCAGAACCACCTGCCGATCACGCAAAAATCACCTGCCGGCTACGCCACAACCAGTTGGTGAACACTTTGGAATCACCTGCCAGGCTTGCTGGAACCACCTGCCAGTCATGCCACAATCACCTGCCAACTACGCCAGAACCACTTGGCGGACACTGAGGAAACACCTGTCGGTCCGGCGGGAACCACATCTCAGACGTGCCAGAAACGTGTTCATGAGATGCTGGAACCACACCCCGAACAGATGGATACCACCTGCCAGAACCGCCTGAACCACCTGCTGAGCACGCCGGAACCACCTGCTCGACTCACCGGTACCACCTCCCTGACACGCCAAAATCACCTGCTGGGTATGCCAGAACCACTTGGCGGACACTCCGGAATCATCTGCCGGACATGCCGGAACCAGCTCTCAGACACACCAGAACCAAGTGCCGGAGACGCCGGAAGCACCTGCCGAGCATGCCGGAGCCACCTGCTCGAATCGCCAGAAACACCTGCCGGACACACCAAGATCACCTGCCGGGTATGCCAGAACCAGCTGGCGGACACTCCGGAATCACCTGCCGCGCATGCCGGAACCACCTCTCAGACGTGCCGGAAGCACGTGCCATACACGACGGAAACACCTACCGGACAGACCGGAACCACCTGCCAAGAACGCCGGAACCACCTGTTCGACTCGCTGGAACCACCTGCCCGACAGGCCAATATCAACTGCTGGCTATGCCAGAACCACCTGGGGGACAGTCCGGGATCACCTGCCAGCCATGGCGGAACCACCTCTGAGACGTACCAGAACCACCTGCCGGAGAAGCTGGAAACACGTCCTGGACAGACTGGAACCACGTGACGGCCATGCCTGAACCACCTGCCGAGCACGGCGGAACCACCTGCCGGACACGCCAAAATCACCTGCTGGCTACGCCAGAACCACTTGGACGACTCTCCGAAATGACCTGCCGGGCATGTTGGAACCACCTCTCAGACGTGCCAGAAGCACGTGGCGGACAATCCGGAATCACCTGTTCGGCATACGCAACCACCTCTGACACGTACCAGAACCACGTGCCGTGCACACCGGAACCACCTACCGGACAGACCGGAATCAACTTTTGGGCATGCCGGAACCACCAGTCAGATGTGCCAGAAACACGTGCCGGAGACGCCGGAAGCATCTGCCGAGCACGTCGCAACCACCTGCTCAACTCGCCTGAACCACCTGCCGGACACGCCAAAATCACCTGCCCGCTACACCAGCACCACTTCGGGGACAAGCCGGAATCACGTGAGGGGCATGCCGGCACAGCCTCTCAGACTGAACCTCGTGCCGGACACCACAGAACCACCTGCCGGACAGACCGGAACCACCTGCCGGACACGCCAGAACCACCGGCTCGACCCGCCGGAACGACCCCTGGACATGCAAAATCACCTGCCGGCTATGCCGGAAACACTTGGCGAACACTCCGGAATCACCTGCCGGGCATGCCGGAACCACCTCTCAGATATGCCAGAACCACGTGCCACTGACCCCGGAAGCACCTGCCGAGCACGCCGGAACCACCTGCTCGACTGGCCAGAACCACCTGCCGGACACGCAAAAATCACCTGCCGGCTACGCCACAACCAGTTGGGGAACACTTCGGAATCACCTGCCGGGCTTGCTGGAACCACCTGCCGGTCATGCCAAAATCACCTGCCAACTACGCCAGTACCACTTGGTGGACACTGTGGAAACACCTGTCGGGCCGGCCGGAACCACATCTCAGACGTGCCAGAACCATGTGCATGAGATGCTGGAACCACACCCCGAACAGACGGAAAACACCTGCCAGACCCGTCTGAACAACCTGCCGAGCACGCCGGAGCCACCTGCTCGACTCGCCGGAACCACCTGCCTGACATGCGCAAATCACCAGCCGGGTATGCCAGAACCACTTGGCGGACACTCCGGAATCATCTGCCGGACATGCCGGAACCAGCTGTCAGACACACCAGAACCACGTGCTGGAGACGCCGGAAGCACCTGCCGAGCATGCCGGAGCCACCTGCTCGACTCGCCAGAAACACCTGCCGGACACGCCAAAATCACCTGCCGGGTACGCCAGAACCACCTGGCGGACACTCCGAAATCACCTGTCGCGCATGCCGGAACCACCTCTCAGACGTGCCGGAAGCACGTGCCGGACACGCCGGAATCACCTACCGGACAGACCGGAACCACCTGCCGAGCACGCCGGAGCCACCTGTTCGACTCGCTGGAACCACCTGCCGGACAGGCCAATATCAACTGCTGGCTATGCCAGAACCACCTGGGGGACGGTCCGGAATCACCTGCCAGCCATGGCGGAACCACCTCTCACACGTACCAGAACCACCTGCCGGAGAAGCTGGAAACACGTCCTGGACAGTCTGGAACCACCTGCCGGCCAAGCCTGAACCACCTGCCAAGCACAACAGAACAACCTGCCAGACACGCCAAAATCACCTGCGTGTTATGCCAGAACCACTTGGAGGACTCTCCGGGATGACCTGCCGGGCATGCCGGAACCACCTCTCAGACGTGCCAGAACCATGTGGCGGACAGTCCGGAATCACCTGTTGGGCATGCGCAACCACCTCTGAGACGTGCCAGAACCACATGCCGTGCAGGCTGGAACCACCTACCGGACAGACCGGAATCACCTTTCGGGCATGCCGGAACCACCTGTCAGATGTGCCAGAAACACGTGCCAGAGACGCCGGAAGCACCTGCCAGGCACGTTCGAACCACCTGCTCAACTCGCCTGAACCACCTGCCGGACATGCCAAAATCACCTGCCGACTATGCCAGAACCACTTGGCGAACACTCCGGAATCACTTGCCGGGCATGCAGGAACCACCTCTCAGACATGCCAGAACCCCGTGCCAATGACCCCGGAAGCACCAGCCGAGCACGCCGGAACCACCTGCTCACCTCGCCAGAACCACCTGACGATCACGCAAAAATCACCTGCCGGCTACGCCACAACCAGTTGGGGAACACTTTGGAATCACCTGCCAGGCTTGCTGGAACCACCTGCCAGTCATGCCAAAATCACCTGCCAACAATGCCAGAACCGCTTGGCGGACACTGCGGAAACACCTGTCGGGCCGGCTGGAACCACATCTCAGACGTGCCAGAAACGTGTTCATGAGATGCTGGAACCACACCCCGAACAGACGGATACCACCTGCCAGAACCGCCTGAACCACCTGCCGAGCACGCCGGAACCACCTGCTCGACTCACCGGTACCACCTCCCTGACACGCCAAAATCACCTGCTGGGTATGCCAGAACCACTTGGCGGACACTCCGGAATCATCTGCCGGACATGCCGGAACCAGCTCTCAGACACACCAGAACCAAGTGCCGGAGACGCCGGAAGCACCTGCCGAGCATGCCGGAGCCACCTGCTCGACTCGCCAGAAACACCTGCCGGACACGCCAAAATCACCTGCCGGGTATGCCATAACCACCTGGCGGACACTCAGGAATCACCTGCCGCGCATGCCGGATCCACCTCTCAGACGTGCCGGAAGGACGTGCCGGACACGCCGGAATCACCTACCGGAAAGACCGGAACCACCTGCCGAGCACGCCGGAGCCACCTGTTCGACTCGCTGGAACCACCTGCCGGACAGGCCAATATCAACTGCTGGCTATGCCAGAACCACCTGGGGGACAGTCCGGGATCACCTGCCAGCCATGGCGGAACCACCTCTCAGACGTACCAGAACCACCTGACGGAGAAGCTGGAAACACGTCCTGGACAGACTGGAACCACGAGACGGCCATGCCTGAACCACCTGCCGAGCACGGCGGAACCACCTGCCGGACATGCCAAAATCACCTGCGGGCTACGCCAGAACCACTTGGACGACTCTCCGAAATGACCTGCCGGGCATGTTGGAACCACCTCTCAGAGGTGCCAGAAGCACGTGGCGGACAGTCCAGAATCACCTGTTGGGCATACGCAACCACCTCTGACACGTACCAGAACCACGTGCCGTGCACGCCGCAACCACCTACCGGACAGACCGGAATCAACTTTTGGGCATGCCGGAACCACCAGTCAGATGTGCCAGAAACACGTGCCGGAGACGCCGGAAGCACCTGCCGAGCACGTCGCAACCACCTGCTCAACTCGCCTGAACCACCTGCCGGACACGCCAAAATCACCTGCCCGCTACACCAGCACCACTTCGGGGACAAGCCGGAATCACGTGAGGGGCATGCCGGCACAGCCTCTCAGACTGAACCTCGTGCCGGACACCACAGAACCACCGGCCGGACAGACCGGAACCACCTGCCGGACACGCCGGAACCACCGGCTCGACCCGCCGGAACGACCGCTGGACATGCAAACTCACCTGCCGGCTACGCCGGAAACACTTGGCGAACACTCCGGAATCACCTGCAGGGCATGCCGGAACCACCTCTCAGATATGCCAGAACCACGTGCCAATGACCCCGCAAGCACCTGCCGAGCACGCCGGAACCACCTGCTCGACTCGCCAGAACCACCTGCCGGACACGCAAAAATCACCTGCCGGCTACGCCACAACCAGTTGGGGAACACTTCGGAATCACCTGCCGGGCTTGCTGGAACCACCTGCCGGTCATGCCAAAATCACCTGCCAACTACGCCAGTACCACTTGGCGGACACTGTGGAAACACCTGTCGGGCCGGCTGGAACCACATCTCAGACGTGCCAGAACCATGTGCATGAGATGCTGGAACCACACCTCGAACAGACGGAAAACACCTGCCTGACCCGTCTGAACAACCTGCCGAGCACGCCGGAGCCACCTGCTCGACTCGCCGGAACCACCTACCTGACATGCCCAAATCACCAGCCGGGTATGCCAGAACCACTTGGCGGACACTCTGGAATCATCTGCCGGACATGCCGGAACCAGCTCTCAGACACAGCAGAACCACGTGCCGTAGACGCCGGAAGCACCTGCCGAGCATGCCGGAGCCACCTGCTCGACTCGCCAGAAACACCTGCCGGACACGCCAAAATCACCTGCCGGGTACGCCAGAACCACCTGGCGGACACTCCGAAATCACCTGTCGCTCATGCCGGAACCACCTCTCAGACGTGCCAGAATCATGTGGCGGACAGTCCGGAATCACCTGTTGGGCATGCGCAACCACCTCTGAGACGTACCAGAACCACATGCCGTGCAGGCTGGAACCACCTACCGGAGAGACCGGAATCACCTTTCGGGCATGCCGGAACCACCTGTCAGATGTGCCAGAAACACGTGCCGGAGACGCCGGAAGCACCTGCCAAAAACGTTGGAACCACCTGCTCAACTCGCCTGAACCACCTGCCGGACATGCCAAAATCACCTGCCGACTATGCCAGAACCACTTGGCGAACACTCCGGAATCACTTGCCGGGCATGAAGGAACCACCTCTCAGACATGCCAGAACACCGTGCCAATGACCCCGGAAGCACCAGCCGAGCACGCCGGAACCACCTGCTCGACTCGCCAGAACCACCTGACGATCACGCAAAAATCACCTGCCGGCTACGCCAGAACCACTTGGACGACTCTCCGAAATGACCTGCCGGGCATGTTGGAACCACCTCTCAGACGTGCCAGAAGCACGTGGCGGACAGTCCGGAATCACCTGTTGGGCATACGCAACCACCTCTGACACGTACCAGAACCACGTGCCGTGCACGCCGCAACCACCTACCGGACAGACCGGAATCAACTTTTGGGCATGCCGGAACCACCAGTCAGATGTGCCAGAAACACGTGCCGGAGACGCCGGAAGCACCTGCCAAGCACGTCGCAACCACCTGCTCAACTCGCCTGAACCACCTGCCGGACACGCCAAAATCACCTGCCCGCTACACCAGCACCACTTCGGGGACAAGCCGGAATCACGTGAGGGGCATGCCGGCACAGCCTCTCAGACTGAACCTCGTGCCGGACACCACAGAACCACCTGCCGGACAGACCAGAACCACCTGCCAGACACGCCGGATCCACCGGCTCGACCCGCCGGAACGACCGCTGGACATGCAAACTCACCTGCCGGCTACGCCGGAAACACTTGGCGAACACTCCGGAATCACCTGCCGGGCATGCCGGAACCACCTCTCAGATATGCCAGAACCACGTGCCAATGACCCCGGAAGCACCTGCCAAGCACGCCGGAACCACCTGCTCGACTCGCCAGAACCACCTGCCGGACACGCAAAAATCACCTGCCGGCTACGCCACAACCAGTTGGGGAACACTTCGGAATCACCTGCCGGGCTTGCTGGAACCACCTGCCGGTCATGCCAAAATCACCTGCCAACTACGCCAGTACCACTTGGCGGACACTGTGGAAACACCTGTCGGGCCGGCCGGAACCACATCTCAGACGTGCCACAACCATGTGCATGAGATGCTGGAACCACACCCCGAACAGACGGAAAACACCTGCCAGACCCGTCTGAACAACCTGCCGAGCACGCCGGAGCCACCTGCTCGACTCGCCGGAACCACCTGCCTGACATGCGCAAATCACCAGCCGGGTATGCCAGAACCACTTGGCGGACACTCCGGAATCATCTGCCGGACATGCCGGAACCAGCTCTCAGACACACCAGAACCACGTGCTGGAGACGCCGGAAGCACCTGCCGAGCATGCCGGAGCCACCTGCTCGACTCGCCAGAAACACCTGCCGGACACGCCAAAATCACCTGCCGGGTACGCCAGAACCACCTGGCGGACACTCCGAAATCACCTGTCGCGCATGCCGGAACCACCTCTCAGACGTGCCGGAAGCACGTGCCGGACACGCCGGAATCACCTACCGGACAGACCGGAACCACCTGCCGAGCACGCCGGAGCCACCTGTTCGACTCGCTGGAACCACCTGCCGGACAGGCCAATATCAACTGCTGGCTATGCCAGAACCACCTGGGGGACGGTCCGGAATCACCTGCCAGCCATGGCGGAACCACCTCTCACACGTACCAGAACCACCTGCCGGAGAAGCTGGAAACACGTCCTGGACAGTCTGGAACCACCTGCCGGCCAAGCCTGAACCACCTGCCAAGCACAACGGAACAACCTGCCAGACACGCCAAAATCACCTGCGTGTTATGCCAGAACCACTTGGAGGACTCTCCGGGATGACCTGCCGGGCATGCCGGAACCACCTCTCAGACGTGCCAGAACCATGTGGCGGACAGTCCGGAATCACCTGTTGGGCATGCGCAACCACCTCTGAGACGTGCCAGAACCACATGCCGTGCAGGCTGGAACCACCTACCGGACAGACCGGAATCACCTTTCGGGCATGCCGGAACCACCTGTCAGATGTGCCAGAAACACGTGCCAGAGACGCCGGAAGCACCTGCCAGGCACGTTCGAACCACCTGCTCAACTCGCCTGAACCACCTGCCGGACATGCCAAAATCACCTGCCGACTATGCCAGAACCACTTGGCGAACACTCCGGAATCACTTGCCGGGCATGCAGGAACCACCTCTCAGACATGCCAGAACCCCGTGCCAATGACCCCGGAAGCACCAGCCGAGCACGCCGGAACCACCTGCTCACCTCGCCAGAACCACCTGACGATCACGCAAAAATCACCTGCCGGCTACGCCACAACCAGTTGGTGAACACTTTGGAATCACCTGCCAGGCTTGCTGGAACCACCTGCCAGTCATGCCAAAATCACCTGCCAACAATGCCAGAACCGCTTGGCGGACACTGCGGAAACACCTGTCGGGCCGGCTGGAACCACATCTCAGACGTGCCAGAAACGTGTTCATGAGATGCTGGAACCACACCCCGAACAGACGGATACCACCTGCCAGAACCGCCTGAACCACCTGCCGAGCACGCCGGAACCACCTGCTCGACTCACCGGTACCACCTCCCTGACACGCCAAAATCACCTGCTGGGTATGCCAGAACCACTTGGCGGACACTCCGGAATCATCTGCCGGACATGCCGGAACCAGCTCTCAGACACACCAGAACCAAGTGCCGGAGACGCCGGAAGCACCTGCCGAGCATGCCGGAGCCACCTGCTCGACTCGCCAGAAACACCTGCCGGACACGCCAAAATCACCTGCCGGGTATGCCATAACCACCTGGCGGACACTCAGGAATCACCTGCCGCGCATGCCGGATCCACCTCTCAGACGTGCCGGAAGGACGTGCCGGACACGCCGGAATCACCTACCGGAAAGACCGGAACCACCTGCCGAGCACGCCGGAGCCACCTGTTCGACTCGCTGGAACCACCTGCCGGACAGGCCAATATCAACTGCTGGCTATGCCAGAACCACCTGGGGGACAGTCCGGGATCACCTGCCAGCCATGGCGGAACCACCTCTCAGACGTACCAGAACCACCTGACGGAGAAGCTGGAAACACGTCCTGGACAGACTGGAACCACGAGACGGCCATGCCTGAACCACCTGCCGAGCACGGCGGAACCACCTGCCGGACATGCCAAAATCACCTGCGGGCTACGCCAGAACCACTTGGACGACTCTCCGAAATGACCTGCCGGGCATGTTGGAACCACCTCTCAGAGGTGCCAGAAGCACGTGGCGGACAGTCCAGAATCACCTGTTGGGCATACGCAACCACCTCTGACACGTACCAGAACCACGTGCCGTGCACGCCGCAACCACCTACCGGACAGACCGGAATCAACTTTTGGGCATGCCGGAACCACCAGTCAGATGTGCCAGAAACACGTGCCGGAGACGCCGGAAGCACCTGCCGAGCACGTCGCAACCACCTGCTCAACTCGCCTGAACCACCTGCCGGACACGCCAAAATCACCTGCCCGCTACACCAGCACCACTTCGGGGACAAGCCGGAATCACGTGAGGGGCATGCCGGCACAGCCTCTCAGACTGAACCTCGTGCCGGACACCACAGAACCACCTGCCGGACACGCCGGAACCACCGGCTCGACCCGCCGGAACGACCGCTGGACATGCAACTCACCTGCCGGCTACGCCGGAAACACTTGGCGAACACTCCGGAATCACCTGCCGGGCATGCCGGAACCACCTCTCAGATATGCCAGAACCACGTGCCAATGACCCCGCAAGCACCTGCCGAGCACGCCGGAACCACCTGCTCGACTCGCCAGAAACACCTGCCGGACACGCAAAAATCACCTGCCGGCTACGCCACAACCAGTTGGGGAACACTTCGGAATCACCTGCCGGGCTTGCTGGAACCACCTGCCGGTCATGCCAAAATCACCTGCCAACTACGCCAGTACCACTTGGCGGACACTGTGGAAACACCTGTCGGGCCGGCCGGAACCACATCTCAGACGTGCCAGAACCATGTGCATGAGATGCTGGAACCACACCCCGAACAGACGGAAAACACCTGCCAGACCCGTCTGAACAACCTGCCGAGCACGCCGGAGCCACCTGCTCGACTCGCCGGAACCACCTACCTGACATGCCCAAATCACCAGCTGGGTATGCCAGAACCACTTGGCGGACACTCCGGAATCATCTGCCGGACATGCCGGAACCAGCTCTCAGACACACCAGAACCACGTGCCGGAGACGCCGGAAGCACCTGCCGAGCATGCCGGAGCCACCTGCTCGACTCGCCAGAAACACCTGCCGGACACGCCAAAATCACCTGCCGGGTACGCCAGAACCACCTGGCGGACACTCCGGAATCACCTGCCGCGCATGCCGGAAGCACGTGCCAGACACGCCGCAAACACCTACCGGACAGACCGGAACCACCTGCCAAGAACGCCGGAGCCACCTGTTCGACTCGCTGGAACCACCTGCCAGACAGGCTAATATCAACTGCTGGCTATGCCAGAACCACATGGGGGACAGTCCGGGATCACCTGCCAGCCATGGCGGAACCACCTCTCAGACGTACCAGAACCACCTGCCGGAGAAGCTGGAAACACGTCCTGGACAGTCTGGAACCACCTGACGGCCAAGCCTGAACCACCTGCCAAGCACAACGGAACAACCTGCCAGACACGCCAAAATCACCTGCGTGTTATGCCAGAACCACTTGGAGGACTCTCCGGGAAGACCTGCCGGGCATGCCGGAACTACCTCTCAGACGTGCCAGAACCATGTGGCGGACAGTCCGGAATCACCTGTTGGGCATGCGCAACCACCTCTGAGACGTACCAGAACCACATGCCGTGCAGGCTGGAACCACCTACCGGACAGACCGGAATCACCTTTCGGGCATGCCGGAACCACCTGTCAGATGTGCCAGAAACACGTGCCGGAGACGCCGGAAGCACCTCCCAAGCACGTTGGAACCACCTGCTCAACTCGCCTGAACCACCTGCCGGACATGCCAAAATCACCTGCCGACTATGCCAGAACCACTTGGCGAGCACTCCGGAATCACTTGCCAGGCATGCAGGAACCACCTCTCAGACATGCCTGAACCCCGTGCCAATGACCCCGGAAGCACCAGCCGAGCACGCCGGAACCACCTGCTCGACTCCCAGAAACACCTGCCGGACACGCCAAAATCACCTGCCGGGTATGCCAGAACCACCTGGCGGACACTACGGAATCACCTGCCGCGCATGCCGGAACCACCTCTCAGACGTGCCGGAAGCACGTGCCATACACGACGGAAACACCTACCGGACAGACCGGAACCACCTGTCAAGAACGCCGGAGCCACCTGTTCGACTCGCTGGAACCACCTGCCGGACAGGCCAATATCAACTGCTGGGTATGCCAGAACCACCTGGGGGACGGTCCGGGATCACCTGCCAGCCATGGCGGAACCACCTCTGAGACGTACCAGAACCACCTGCCGGAGAAGCTGGAAACACGTCCTGGACAGACTGGAACCACGTGACGGCCATGCCTGAACCACCTGCCGAGCACGGCGGAACCACCTGCCGGACACGCCAAAATCACCTGCGGGCTACGCCAGAACCACTTGGACGACTCTCCGAAATGACCTGCCGGGCATGTTGGAACCACCTCTCAGAGGTGCCAGAAGCACGTGGCGGACAGTCCAGAATCACCTGTTGGGCATACGCAACCACCTCTGACACGTACCAGAACCACGTGCCGTGCACGCCGCAACCACCTACCGGACAGACCGGAATCAACTTTTGGGCATGCCGGAACCACCAGTCAGATGTGCCAGAAACACGTGCCGGAGACGCCGGAAGCACCTGCCGAGCACGTCGCAACCACCTGCTCAACTCGCCTGAACCACCTGCCGGACACGCCAAAATCACCTGCCCGCTACACCAGCACCACTTCGGGGACAAGCCGGAATCACGTGAGGGGCATGCCGGCACAGCCTCTCAGACTGAACCTCGTGCCGGACACCACAGAACCACCTGCCGGACACGCCGGAACCACCGGCTCGACCCGCCGGAACGACCGCTGGACATGCAACTCACCTGCCGGCTACGCCGGAAACACTTGGCGAACACTCCGGAATCACCTGCCGGGCATGCCGGAACCACCTCTCAGATATGCCAGAACCACGTGCCAATGACCCCGCAAGCACCTGCCGAGCACGCCGGAACCACCTGCTCGACTCGCCAGAAACACCTGCCGGACACGCAAAAATCACCTGCCGGCTACGCCACAACCAGTTGGGGAACACTTCGGAATCACCTGCCGGGCTTGCTGGAACCACCTGCCGGTCATGCCAAAATCACCTGCCAACTACGCCAGTACCACTTGGCGGACACTGTGGAAACACCTGTCGGGCCGGCCGGAACCACATCTCAGACGTGCCAGAACCATGTGCATGAGATGCTGGAACCACACCCCGAACAGACGGAAAACACCTGCCAGACCCGTCTGAACAACCTGCCGAGCACGCCGGAGCCACCTGCTCGACTCGCCGGAACCACCTACCTGACATGCCCAAATCACCAGCTGGGTATGCCAGAACCACTTGGCGGACACTCCGGAATCATCTGCCGGACATGCCGGAACCAGCTCTCAGACACACCAGAACCACGTGCCGGAGACGCCGGAAGCACCTGCCGAGCATGCCGGAGCCACCTGCTCGACTCGCCAGAAACACCTGCCGGACACGCCAAAATCACCTGCCGGGTACGCCAGAACCACCTGGCGGACACTCCGGAATCACCTGCCGCGCATGCCGGAAGCACGTGCCAGACACGCCGCAAACACCTACCGGACAGACCGGAACCACCTGCCAAGAACGCCGGAGCCACCTGTTCGACTCGCTGGAACCACCTGCCAGACAGGCTAATATCAACTGCTGGCTATGCCAGAACCACATGGGGGACAGTCCGGGATCACCTGCCAGCCATGGCGGAACCACCTCTCAGACGTACCAGAACCACCTGCCGGAGAAGCTGGAAACACGTCCTGGACAGTCTGGAACCACCTGACGGCCAAGCCTGAACCACCTGCCAAGCACAACGGAACAACCTGCCAGACACGCCAAAATCACCTGCGTGTTATGCCAGAACCACTTGGAGGACTCTCCGGGAAGACCTGCCGGGCATGCCGGAACTACCTCTCAGACGTGCCAGAACCATGTGGCGGACAGTCCGGAATCACCTGTTGGTCATGCGCAACCACCTCTGAGACGTACCAGAACCACATGCCGTGCAGGCTGGAACCACCTACCGGACAGACCGGAATCACCTTTCGGGCATGCCGGAACCACCTGTCAGATGTGCCAGAAACACGTGCCGGAGACGCCGGAAGCACCTCCCAAGCACGTTGGAACCACCTGCTCAACTCGCCTGAACCACCTGCCGGACATGCCAAAATCACCTGCCGACTATGCCAGAACCACTTGGCGAGCACTCCGGAATCACTTGCCAGGCATGCAGGAACCACCTCTCAGACATGCCTGAACCCCGTGCCAATGACCCCGGAAGCACCAGCCGAGCACGCCGGAACCACCTGCTCGACTCCCAGAAACACCTGCCGGACACGCCAAAATCACCTGCCGGGTATGCCAGAACCACCTGGCGGACACTACGGAATCACCTGCCGCGCATGCCGGAACCACCTCTCAGACGTGCCGGAAGCACGTGCCATACACGACGGAAACACCTACCGGACAGACCGGAACCACCTGTCAAGAACGCCGGAGCCACCTGTTCGACTCGCTGGAACCACCTGCCGGACAGGCCAATATCAACTGCTGGGTATGCCAGAACCACCTGGGGGACAGTCCGGGATCACCTGCCAGCCATGGCGGAACCACCTCTGAGACGTACCAGAACCACCTGCCGGAGAAGCTGGAAACACGTCCTGGACAGACTGGAACCACGTGACGGCCATGCCTGAACCACCTGCCGAGCACGGCGGAACCACCTGCCGGACACGCCAAAATCACCCGCGGGCTACGCCAGAACCACTTGGACGACTCTCCGAAATGACCTGCCGGGCATGTTGGAACCACCTCTCAGAGGTGCCAGAAGCACGTGGCGGACAGTCCAGAATCACCTGTTGGGCATACGCAACCACCTCTGACACGTACCAGAACCACGTGCCGTGCACGCCGCAACCACCTACCGGACAGACCGGAATCAACTTTTGGGCATGCCGGAACCACCAGTCAGATGTGCCAGAAACACGTGCCGGAGACGCCGGAAGCACCTGCCGAGCACGTCGCAACCACCTGCTCAACTCGCCTGAACCACCTGCCGGACACGCCAAAATCACCTGCCCGCTACACCAGCACCACTTCGGGGACAAGCCGGAATCACGTGAGGGGCATGCCGGCACAGCCTCTCAGACTGAACCTCGTGCCGGACACCACAGAACCACCTGCCGGACACGCCGGAACCACCGGCTCGACCCGCCGGAACGACCGCTGGACATGCAACTCACCTGCCGGCTACGCCGGAAACACTTGGCGAACACTCCGGAATCACCTGCCGGGCATGCCGGAACCACCTCTCAGATATGCCAGAACCACGTGCCAATGACCCCGCAAGCACCTGCCGAGCACGCCGGAACCACCTGCTCGACTCGCCAGAAACACCTGCCGGACACGCAAAAATCACCTGCCGGCTACGCCACAACCAGTTGGGGAACACTTCGGAATCACCTGCCGGGCTTGCTGGAACCACCTGCCGGTCATGCCAAAATCACCTGCCAACTACGCCAGTACCACTTGGCGGACACTGTGGAAACACCTGTCGGGCCGGCCGGAACCACATCTCAGACGTGCCACAACCATGTGCATGAGATGCTGGAACCACACCCCGAACAGACGGAAAACACCTGCCAGACCCGTCTGAACAACCTGCCGAGCACGCCGGAGCCACCTGCTCGACTCGCCGGAACCACCTACCTGACATGCCCAAATCACCAGCTGGGTATGCCAGAACCACTTGGCGGACACTCCGGAATCATCTGCCGGACATGCCGGAACCAGCTCTCAGACACACCAGAACCACGTGCCGGAGACGCCGGAAGCACCTGCCGAGCATGCCGGAGCCACCTGCTCGACTCGCCAGAAACACCTGCCGGACACGCCAAAATCACCTGCCGGGTACGCCAGAACCACCTGGCGGACACTCCGGAATCACCTGCCGCGCATGCCGGAAGCACGTGCCAGACACGCCGCAAACACCTACCGGACAGACCGGAACCACCTGCCAAGAACGCCGGAGCCACCTGTTCGACTCGCTGGAACCACCTGCCAGACAGGCTAATATCAACTGCTGGCTATGCCAGAACCACATGGGGGACAGTCCGGGATCACCTGCCAGCCATGGCGGAACCACCTCTCAGACGTACCAGAACCACCTGCCGGAGAAGCTGGAAACACGTCCTGGACAGTCTGGAACCACCTGCCGGCCAAGCCTGAACCACATGCCAAGCACAACGGAACAACCTGCCAGACACGCCAAAATCACCTGCGTGTTATGCCAGAACCACTTGGAGGACTCTCCGGGAAGACCTGCCGGGCATGCCGGAACTACCTCTCAGACGTGCCAGAACCATGTGGCGGACAGTCCGGAATCACCTGTTGGGCATGCGCAACCACCTCTGAGACGTACCAGAACCACATGCCGTGCAGGCTGGAACCACCTACCGGACAGACCGGAATCACCTTTCGGGCATGCCGGAACCACCTGTCAGATGTGCCAGAAACACGTGCCGGAGACGCCGGAAGCACCTCCCAAGCACGTTGGAACCACCTGCTCAACTCGCCTGAACCACCTGCCGGACATGCCAAAATCACCTGCCGACTATGCCAGAACCACTTGGCGAGCATTCCGGAATCACTTGCCAGGCATGCAGGAACCACCTCTCAGACATGCCTGAACCCCGTGCCAATGACCCCGGAAGCACCAGCCGAGCACGCCGGAACCACCTGCTCGACTCCCAGAAACACCTGCCGGACACGCCAAAATCACCTGCCGGGTATGCCAGAACCACCTGGCGGACACTACGGAATCACCTGCCGCGCATGCCGGAACCACCTCTCAGACGTGCCGGAAGCACGTGCCATACACGACGGAAACACCTACCGGACAGACCGGAACCACCTGTCAAGAACGCCGGAGCCACCTGTTCGACTCGCTGGAACCACCTGCCGGACAGGCCAATATCAACTGCTGGGTATGCCAGAACCACCTGGGGGACAGTCCGGGATCACCTGCCAGCCATGGCGGAACCACCTCTGAGACGTACCAGAACCACCTGCCGGAGAAGCTGGAAACACGTCCTGGACAGACTGGAACCACGTGACGGCCATGCCTGAACCACCTGCCGAGCACGGCGGAACCACCTGCCGGACACGCCAAAATCACCTGCGGGCTACGCCAGAACCACTTGGACGACTCTCCGAAATGACCTGCCGGGCATGTTGGAACCACCTCTCAGAGGTGCCAGAAGCACGTGGCGGACAGTCCAGAATCACCTGTTGGGCATACGCAACCACCTCTGACACGTACCAGAACCACGTGCCGTGCACGCCGCAACCACCTACCGGACAGACCGGAATCAACTTTTGGGCATGCCGGAACCACCAGTCAGATGTGCCAGAAACACGTGCCGGAGACGCCGGAAGCACCTGCCGAGCACGTCGCAACCACCTGCTCAACTCGCCTGAACCACCTGCCGGACACGCCAAAATCACCTGCCCGCTACACCAGCACCACTTCGGGGACAAGCCGGAATCACGTGAGGGGCATGCCGGCACAGCCTCTCAGACTGAACCTCGTGCCGGACACCACAGAACCACCTGCCGGACAGACCGGAACCACCTGCCGGACACGCCGGAACCACCGGCTCGACCCGCCGGAACGACCGCTGGACATGCAAAATCACCTGCCGGCTACGCCGGATACACTTGGCGAACACTCCGGAATCACCTGCCGGGCATGCCGGAACCACCTCTCAGATATGCCAGAACCACGTGCCAATGACCCCGGAAGCACCTGCCGAGCACGCCGGAACCACCTGCTCGACTCGCCAGAACCACCTGCCGGACACGCAAAAATCACCTGCCGGCTACGCCACAACCAGTTGGGGAACACTTCGGAATCACCTGCCGGGCTTGCTGGAACCACCTGCCGGTCATGCCAAAATCACCTGCCAACTACGCCAGTACCACTTGGCGGACACTGTGGAAACACCTGTCTGGCCGGCCGGAACCACATCTCAGACGTGCCAGAACCATGTGCATGAGATGCTGGAACCACACCCCGAACAGACGGAAAACACCTGCCAGACCCGTCTGAACAACCTGCCGAGCACGCCGGAGCCACCTGCTCGACTCGCCGGAACCACCTACCTGACATGCCCAAATCACCAGCCGGGTATGCCAGAACCACTTGGTGGACACCCCGGAATCATCTGCCGGACATGCCGGAACCAGCTCTCAGACACACCAGAACCACGTGCCGGAGACGCCGGAAGCACCTGCCGAGCATGCCGGAGCCACCTGCTCGACTCGCCTGAACCACCTGCCGGACATGCCAAAATCACCTGCCGACTATGCCAGAACCACTTGGCGAACACTCCGGAATCACTTGCCGGGCATGCAGGAACCACGTCTCGGACATGCCAGAACCCCGTGCCAATGACCTCGGAACCACCAGCCAAGCACGCCGGAACCACCTGCTCGACTCGCCAGAACCACCTGCCGATCACGCAAAAATCACCTGCCGGCTACGCCACAACCAGTTGGTGAACACTTTGGAATCACCTGCCAGGCTTGCTGGAACCACCTGCCAGTCATGCCACAATCACCTGCCAACTACGC
The DNA here is from genome assembly GCF_037783145.1 of Equus przewalskii. Classification (NCBI taxonomy): domain Eukaryota; kingdom Metazoa; phylum Chordata; class Mammalia; order Perissodactyla; family Equidae; genus Equus; species Equus przewalskii. The sequence continues at coordinate 85,961 of NW_027227892.1, read as the reverse complement.
CAGAACCACTTGGCGGACACTGAGGAAACACCTGTCGGTCCGGCGGGAACCACATCTCAGACGTGCCAGAAACGTGTTCATGAGATGCTGGAACCACACCCCGAACAGATGGATACCACCTGCCAGAACCGCCTGAACCACCTGCTGAGCACGCCGGAACCACCTGCTCGACTCACCGGTACCACCTCCCTGACACGCCAAAATCACCTGCTGGGTATGCCAGAACCACTTGGCGGACACTCCGGAATCATCTGCCGGACATGCCGGAACCAGCTCTCAGACACACCAGAACCAAGTGCCGGAGACGCCGGAAGCACCTGCCGAGCATGCCGGAGCCACCTGCTCGAATCGCCAGAAACACCTGCCGGACACACCAAGATCACCTGCCGGGTATGCCAGAACCAGCTGGCGGACACTCCGGAATCACCTGCCGCGCATGCCGGAACCACCTCTCAGACGTGCCGGAAGCACGTGCCATACACGACGGAAACACCTACCGGACAGACCGGAACCACCTGCCAAGAACGCCGGAACCACCTGTTCGACTCGCTGGAACCACCTGCCCGACAGGCCAATATCAACTGCTGGCTATGCCAGAACCACCTGGGGGACAGTCCGGGATCACCTGCCAGCCATGGCGGAACCACCTCTGAGACGTACCAGAACCACCTGCCGGAGAAGCTGGAAACACGTCCTGGACAGACTGGAACCACGTGACGGCCATGCCTGAACCACCTGCCGAGCACGGCGGAACCACCTGCCGGACACGCCAAAATCACCTGCTGGCTACGCCAGAACCACTTGGACGACTCTCCGAAATGACCTGCCGGGCATGTTGGAACCACCTCTCAGACGTGCCAGAAGCACGTGGCGGACAATCCGGAATCACCTGTTCGGCATACGCAACCACCTCTGACACGTACCAGAACCACGTGCCGTGCACACCGGAACCACCTACCGGACAGACCGGAATCAACTTTTGGGCATGCCGGAACCACCAGTCAGATGTGCCAGAAACACGTGCCGGAGACGCCGGAAGCACCTGCCGAGCACGTCGCAACCACCTGCTCAACTCGCCTGAACCACCTGCCGGACACGCCAAAATCACCTGCCCGCTACACCAGCACCACTTCGGGGACAAGCCGGAATCACGTGAGGGGCATGCCGGCACAGCCTCTCAGACTGAACCTCGTGCCGGACACCACAGAACCACCTGCCGGACAGACCGGAACCACCTGCCGGACACGCCAGAACCACCGGCTCGACCCGCCGGAACGACCCCTGGACATGCAAAATCACCTGCCGGCTATGCCGGAAACACTTGGCGAACACTCCGGAATCACCTGCCGGGCATGCCGGAACCACCTCTCAGATATGCCAGAACCACGTGCCACTGACCCCGGAAGCACCTGCCGAGCACGCCGGAACCACCTGCTCGACTGGCCAGAACCACCTGCCGGACACGCAAAAATCACCTGCCGGCTACGCCACAACCAGTTGGGGAACACTTCGGAATCACCTGCCGGGCTTGCTGGAACCACCTGCCGGTCATGCCAAAATCACCTGCCAACTACGCCAGTACCACTTGGTGGACACTGTGGAAACACCTGTCGGGCCGGCCGGAACCACATCTCAGACGTGCCAGAACCATGTGCATGAGATGCTGGAACCACACCACGAACAGACGGAAAACACCTGCCAGACCCGTCTGAACAACCTGCCGAGCACGCCGGAGCCACCTGCTCGACTCGCCGGAACCACGTACCTGACATGCCGAAATCATCAGCCGGGTATGCCAGAACCACTTGGTGGACACTCCGGAATCATCTGCCGGACATGCCGGAACCAGCTCTCAGACAGACCAGAACCACGTGCCGGAGACGCCGGAAGCACCTGCCGAGCATGCCGGAGCCACCTGCTCGACTCGCCAGAAACACCTGCCGGACACACCAAAATCACCTGCCGGGTACGCCATAACCACCTGGCGGACACTCCGAAGTCACCTGTCGCGCATGCCGGAACCACCTCTCAGACGTGCCGGAAGCACGTGCCGGACACGCCGGAATCACCTTCCGGACAGACCGGAACCACCTGCTGAGCACGCCGGAGCCGCCTGTTCGACTCGCTGGAACCACCTGCCGGACAGGCCAATATCAACTGCTGGCTATGCCAGAACCACCTGGGGGACGGTCCGGAATCACCTGCCATCCATGGCGGAACCACCTCTCAGACGTACCAGAACCACCTGCCGGAGAAGCTGGAAACACGTCCTGGACAGTCTGGAACCACCTGCCGGCCAAGCCTGAACCACCTGCCAAGCACAACGGAACAACCTGCCAGACACGCCAAAATCACCTGCGTGTTATGCCAGAACCACTTGGAGGACTCTCTGGGATGACCTGCCGGGCATGCCGGAACCACCTCTCAGACGTGCCAGAACCATGTGGCGGAAAGTCCAGAATCACCTGTTGGGCATGCGCCACCACCTCTGAGACGTACCAGAACCACATGCCGTGCAGGCTGGAACCACCTACCGGACAGTCCAGAATCACCTTTCGGGCATGCCGGAACCACCTGTCAGATGTGTCAGAAACACGTGCTGGAGACGCCGGAAGCACCTGCCAAGCACGTTGGAACCACCTGCTCAACTCGCCTGAACCACTTGCCGGACATGCCAAAATCACCTGCCGACTATGCCAGAACCACTTGGCGAAAACTCCGGAATCACTTGCCGGGCATGCAGGAACCACCTCTCAGACATGCCAGAACCCCGTGCCAATGACCCCGGAAGCACCAGCCGAGCACGCCGGAACCACCTGCTCAACTCGCCAGAACCACCTGCCGATCACGCAAAAATCACCTGCCGGCTACGCCACAACCAGTTGGGGAAAACTTTGGAATCACCTGCCAGGCTTGCTGGAACCACCTGCCGGTCATGCCAAAATCACCTGCCAACTACGCCAGAACCGCTTGGCGGACACTGCGGAAACACCTGTCGGGCCGGCCGGAACCACATCTCAGACGTGCCGGAAACGTGTTCATGAGATGCTGGAACCACACCCCGAACAGACGGATACCACCTGCCAGAACCGCCTGAACCACCTGCTGAGCACGCCGGAACCACCTGGTCGACTCACCGGTACCACCTCCCTGACACGCCAAAATCACCTGCTGGGTATGCCAGAACCACTTGGCGGACACTCCGGAATCATCTGCCGGACATGCCGGAACCAGCTCTCAGACACACCAGAACCAAGTGCCGGAGACGCCGGAAGCACCTGCCGAGCATGCCGGAGCCACCTGCTCAACTCGCCAGAAACACCTGCCGGACACGCCAAAATCACCTTTCACCTACGCCAGAACCACACGGCAGACACTCCGGAATCACATGCCGGGCTGGCTGGAACCACCTGCCGGTCGCGCCAACATCACCTTTCAGCTACGCCAGAACCACTTGGCGGCCACTCCGGAAACACCTCTTCGGCCGGCCGGAATCACCTCTCAGACGTGCCAGAACCATGAGCCTGAGATGCCGGAGCCACTCCCCGAACAGACCGAAACCACCTGCCAGACCCGCCTGAACCCCCTGGCGTGCACGCCTGATCCACCTGCTCCACTAGCCAGAACCAACTTCCTGACATGCCAAAATCGCCTGCCAGGTATACAAGAACCACTTGGTGGACACTCCGGAATCATCTGCCGGAGATGCCAGAACCAGCTCTCAGACACACCAGAAACATGTGCCAGAGACGCCGGAAGCACCAGCTGTGCATGCCTCAGCCACCTGCTCGACTCGCAAGATACACCTGTCGGACAGGCGAAAATCACCTGCCGGGTACGCCAGAAACACTTGGCGGATGCTCCGGAATCACCTGTCGGGCGTGCCGGAACCACCTCTCAGAATTGCCAGAACCATGTTCTGGACACGCCGGTACCACCTGCCGAGTATGCCGGAACCAGCTGATCCACTCCCCAGAACGACCTAGTGGACACGGCAAAATCAACTGCCGGCTACGCCAGAACAACTCGGCAGACACTCCGGAATCACATGCCAGGCATTCCGGAACCACCTCTCAGAGGTGCCAGAACCAAATGCCGGACACTCCGGTATCACCTGCCGGGCATGTCGGAACCAACTCTCAGAGGTGCCAGAACCACATGCCGGACACTCCGGAATCACCTGCCGGCCATGCCGGAACCACCTGCCGGACATGCCAAAACCACCGGCTCGACTCGTCGGAACCATTGCCGGACATGCAAAATCACCTGCCGGCTATTCCAGAACCACTTGGGGAACACTCCGGAATCACATGCCGGGCATGGCGGAAGCACCTCTCAGACATGCCGGAAAAACATGCAAATGACACAGGAAGCACCTGCCGAGCACGCCAGAACCACCTGCTCGACTCGCCAAAACCAACTGCTGGAGACGCCGAAATCACCTGCCGGCTACGCCAGAACCACTCGGCAGACACTCCGGAATCACCTGCCAGGCTGGCTGGAACCACCTGCCGGTCACGCCAACATCACCTTTCACCTACGCCAGAACCACTTGGCGGACACTCCGGAAACACCTCTTCGGTCGGCCGGAACCACCTCTCAGACGTGCCAGAACCATGTGCCTGAGATGCCGGAACCACTCCCCGAACAGACCGAAACCACCTGCCAGACCCTCCTGAACCCCCTGGCGAGCACGCCTGATCCGCCTGCTCAACTAGCCGGAACCACCTTCCTGACACGCAAAAATAACCTGCCGGCTATGCCACAACCATTTGGTGAACTCTTCGGAATCACCTGCCTGGCTGGCTCCAGAACCACTCGGCAGACACTCCGGAACCACCTGCCGGGCATGCCGGAACCACCTCTCAGACATGCCGGAACCACATGCCAATGACACCGGAAGCACTTGCCGAGCACGCCAGAAACACCTGCTCGACTCGCCAAAACCCCCTGCTGGACACGCCAAAATCACCTGCCGGCTACGCCACAACCATTTGTGAACTCTTCGGAATCACCTGCCGGGCTTGCTGGAACCACCTGCCGGTCATGCCAACATCACCTGCCAGCTACGCAAGAACCACACGGCAGACACTCCGGAATCACCTGCCGGGCTGGCTGGAACCACCTGCCGGTCGCGCCAACATCACCTTTCAGCTACGCAAGAACCACTTGGCGGCCACACCGGAAACACCTCTTCGGTCGGCCGGAACCACCTCTCAGACGTGCCAGAACCATGAGCCTGAGATGCCGGAGCCACTCCCCGAACAGACCGAAACCACCTGCCAGACCCGCCTGAACACCCTGGCGAGCACGCCTGATCCACCTGCTCCACTAGCCGGAACCAACTTACTGACACGCCAAAATCGCCTGCCAGGTATACAAGAACCACTTGGTGGACACTCCGGAATCATCTGCCGGAGATGCCAGAACCAGCTCTCAGACACACCAGAAACATGTGCCAGAGACGCCGGAAGCACCAGCTGTGCATGCCTCAGCCACCTGCTCGAATCGCAAGATACACCTGTCGGACAGGCGAAAATCACCTGCCGGGTACGCCAGAAACACTTGGCGGACGCTCCGGAATCACCTGTCGGGCGTGCCGGAACCACCTCTCAGACTTGCCAGAACCATGTTCTGGACACGCCGGTACCACCTGCCGAGTATGCCGGAACCAGCTGATCCACTCCCCAGAACGACCTAGTGGACACGCCAAAATCAACTGTCGGCTACGCCAGAACCACTCGGCAGACACTCCGGAATCACATGCCAGGCATTCCGGAACCACCTCTCAGAGGTGCCAGAACCAAATGCCGGACACTCCGGTATCACCTGCCGGGCATGTCGGAACCACCTCTCAGAGGTGCCTGAACCACATGCCGGACACTCCGGAATCACCTGCCGGGCATGCTGGAACCACATGCTGGACATGCCGGAACCACCTGCCGGACAGGCCGGAACCACCTGCCGGACATTCCGGAACCACCGGATCGACTCGCCGGAACCACTGCCGGACATGCAAAATCACCTGCCGGCTACGCCAGAACCACTTGGCGAACACTCCGGTATCACCCGCCGGGCATGCCGGAACCACCTCTCAGAGGTGCCAGAACCACATGCCGGACACTCCGGAATCACCTGCCGGGCATGCCGGAACCATCTCTCAGACGTGACAGAACCATGTTCCGGACACGCTGGTACCACCTGCCGAGCTCCCCGGAACCAACTGCTGGACACGCCAAAATCACCTGCCCGCTACACCAGAACCACACGGCAGACACTCCGGAATCACCTGCCGGGCTGGCTGGAACTACCTGCTGGTCACGCCAACATCACCTTTCAGCTACGCCAGAACCACTCGGCGGACACTCCGGAAACATCTCTCCGGCCGGCCGGAACCACCTCTCAGACGTGCCAGAACCATGTGCCTGAGATGCCGGAACCACTCCCCGAACAGACCGAAACCACCTGCCAGACCCGCCTGAACCCCCTGGCGAGCACGCCTGATCCACCTGCTCAACTAGCCGGAACCAACTTCCTGACACGCCAAAATCAACTGCCAGGTAGACAAGAACCACTTGGTGGACACTCCGGAATCATCTGCCGGACATGCCAGAACCAGCTCTCAGACACACCAGAACCACGTGCCAGAGACGCTGGAAGCACCAGCTGAGCATGCCTGAGCCACCTGCTCGACTCGCAAGATACACCTGTCGGACATGTCAAAATCAACAGCCGGGTACGCCAGAAACACTTGGCGGACGCTCCGGAATCACCTGTCAGGCGTGCCGGAACCACCTCTCAGACTTGCCAGAACGAAATGCCGGACACTCCAGTATCACCTGCCGGGCATGCCGGAACCACCTCTCAGAGGTGCCTGAACCAAATGCCGGACACTCCGGTATCACCTGCCTGGCATGCCGGAACCACCTCTCAGAGGTGCCTGAACCACATGCCGGACACTCCGGAATCACCTGCGGGGCATGCTGGAACCACGTGCTGGACATGCCGGAACCACCTGCCGGACATGCCGGAACCACGTGCCGGACATTCCGGAACCAGCGGCTCGACTCGCCGGAACCATTGCCGGACATGCAATATCACCTGCCGGCTACGCCAGAACCACTTGGCAAACACTCCGGTATCACCTGCCGGGCATGCCGGAACCACCTCTCAGAGGTGCCAGAACCACATGCCGGACACTCCGGAATCACCTGCCGGGCATGGCGGAACCACCTGCCAGACATGCCGGAACCACCGGCTCGACTCGCCGGAACCATTGCCGGACATGCAAAATCACCTGCCGGCTACGCCAGAACCACTTGGCGAACACTCCGGAATCACCTGCCGGGCATGGCGGAACCACCTCTCAGACATGCTGGAACCACATGCCAATGACACCGGAAGCACCTGCCGAGCACGCCAGAACCACCTGCTCGACTCGCCAAAACCCCCTTCTGGTCACGCCAAAATCACCTGCCGGCTACACCAGAACCACTCGGCAGACACTCCGGAATAACATGCCAGGCATTCCGGAACCACCTCTCAGAGGTGCCAGAACCAAATGCCGGAGACTCCGGTATCACCTGCCGGGCATGCCGGAACCACCTCTCAGAGGTGCCAGAACCACATGCCAGACACTCCGGAATCACCTGCCGGGCATGCTGGAACCACCTGCCGGACATGCCGGAACCACCGGCTCGACGCGCCGGAACCATTGCCGGACATGCAAAATCACCTGCCGGCTACGTCAGAACCACTTGGCGAACACTCCGGAATCACCTGCCGGTCATGGCGGAACCACCTCTCCGACATGCCGGAACCACATGCCAATGACACCGGAAGCACCTCCCGAGCACGCCAGAACCACCTGCTCGACTCGCCAAAACCACCTGCTGGACAAGCCAAAATCACCTGCCGGCTACGCCGCAACCATTTGGTGAACTCTTCGGAATCGCCTGCCGGGCTTGCTGGAACCACATGCTGGTCACGCCAACATCACCTGCCAGCTATGCCAGAACCACTTGGCGGACACCATGGAAACACCTGTCGGGCCGGCCGAAACCACCTCTCAGACGTGCCAGAACCATGAGCCTGAGATGCCAGAACCACTCCCCGAACAGACCGAAACCACCTGCCAGACCCGCCTGAACCCCCTGGCGAGCACGCCTGATCCACCTGCTCAACTAGCCGGAACCAACTTCCTGACACGCTAAAATCACCTGCCGGGTATGCCACAACCACTTGGTGGACACTCCGGAATCATCTGCCGGACATGCCAGAAGCAGGTCTCAGACACACCAGAACCACGTGCCAGACACGCCGGAAGAACCTGCTGAGCATGCCTGAGCCAAATGCTCGACTTGCAAGAATCACCTGCCAGACACGCCAAAATCACCTGCCGGGTACGCCAGAACCACGTGGCGGACACTCCGGAATCACCTGTCGGGCATGCCGGGACCAACTCTCAGACGTGCCAGAACCTCGTGCCGGTCACGCCAGAACCGCCTACAGGACAGACCAGAAACACTTGCTGGATACGCCGCAACCACTGGCTCGAGTCGCCGGAACCACCGCCGGACATGCAAAATGACCTGCCGGCTACGCCAGAACCACTTGGCGAACACTCCGGAATCACCTGTCGGGCATGCCGGAACCACCTCTCAGACTTGCCAGAACCATGTTCCGGACATGCCGGAACCACCTGCTGAGCTCGCCGGAACCACCTGCTGGACACGCCAAAATCACCTGCCGGCTACGCCTGAACCACTCGGCAGACACTCCGGAATCACATGCCAGGCATTCCGGAACCACCTCTCAGAGGTGCCAGAACCAAATGCCGGACACTCCGGTATCACCTGCCGGGCATGCCGGAACCACCTCTCAGAGGTGCCAGAACAACATGCCTGACACTCCGGAATCACCTGCCGGGCATGCCGGAACCACCTACTGGACATGCCGGAACCACCGGCTCGACTTGCCGGAACCATTGCCGGACATGCAAAATCACCTGCCGGCTACGCAAGAACCACTTGGCGAACACTCCGGAATCACCTGCCGGGCATGGCGGAACCACCTCTCAGACATGCCAGAACCACATGCCAATGACACCGGAAGCACCTGCCGAGCACGCCAGAACCACCTGCTCGACTCGCCAAAACCACCTGCTGGACACACCAAAATCACCTGCTGGCTACGCCAGAACCACTTGGGGACACCATGGAAACACCTGTCGGGCCCGCCGGAACCACCTCTCAGACGTGCCAGAACCATGAGCCTGAGATGCCGGAACCACTCCCCGAACAGACCGAAACCACCTGCCAGACGTGCCTGAACCCCCTGGCGAGCACGCCTGATCCACCTGCTCAACTAGCCGGAACCACCTTCCTGACACGCAAAAATCACCTGCCGGCTACGCCACAATCATTTGGTGAACTCTTCGGAATCACCTGCCGGGCTGGCTCCAGAACCACTCGGCAGACTCTCCGGGAACACCTGACGGGCATGCCGGAACCACCTCTCAGACATGCCGGAACCACATGACAATGACACCGGAAGCACCTGCCGAGCACGCCAGAACCACCTGCTCGACTCGCCAAAACCACCTGCTGGACACGCAAAAATCACCTGCCGGCTACGCCACAACCATTTGGTGAACTCTTCGGAATCACCTGCCGGGCTGGCTGGAACCACCTGCTGGTCACGCCAACATCACCTGCCAGCTATGCCAGAACCACTTGGGGACACCATGGAAACACCTGTCGGGCCCGCCGGAACCACCTCTCAGACGTGCCAGAACCATGAGCCTGAGATGCCGGAACCACTCCCCGAACAGACCGAAACCACCTGCCAGACGTGCCTGAACCCCCTGGCGAGCACGCCTGATCCACCTGCTCAACTAGCCGAAACCAACTTCCTGACACGCCAAAATCACCTGCCAGGTATACAAGAACCACTTGGTGGACACTCCGGAATCATCTGCCGGAGATGCCAGAACCAGCTCTCAGACACACCAGAACCACGTGCCAGAGACGCCGGAAGCACCAGCTGAGCATGCCTCAGCCACCTGCTCGACTCGCAAGATACACCTGTCGGACAGGCGAAAATCACCTGCCGGGTACGCCAGAAACACTTGTCGGACGCTCCGGAATCACCTGTCGGGCGTGCCGGAACCACCTCTCAGACTTGCCAGTACCATGTTCTGGACACACCGGTACCACCTGCCGAGTATGCCGGAACCAGCTGATCCACTCCCCAGAACGACCTAGTGGACACGCCAAAATCAACTGCCGGCTACGCCAGAACCACTCAGCAGACACTCCGGAATCACATGCCAGGCATTCCGGAACCACCTCTCAGAGGTGCCAGAACCAAAGGCCGGACACTCCGGTATCACCTCCCGGGCATGCCGGAACCACCTCTCAGAGGTGCCAGAACCACATGCCGGACACTCCGGAATCACCTGCCGGGCATGCTGGAACCACGTGCTGGACATGCCGGAACCACATGCCGGACATGCCGGAACCAACTGCTGGACATTCCGGAACCACCGGCTCGACTCACCGGAACCATTGCCGGACATGCAAAATGACCTGCCGGCTACGCCAGAACCACTTGGCGAACACTCCGGAATCACCTGGCGGGCATGCCGGAACCACATCTCAGAGGTGCCAGAACCACATGCCGGACACTCCGGAATCACCTGCCGGGCATGCCAGAACCACCTGCCGGACATGCCGGAACCACCGGCTCGACTCGCCGGAACCATTGCCGGACATGCAAAATCACCTGCCGGCTATGCCAGAACCACTTGGGGAACACTCCGGAATCACCAGCCGGGCATGGCCGAACCACCTATCAGACATGCCGGAACCACATGCCAATGACACCGGAAGCACCTGCCGAGCACGCCAGAACCACCTGCTCGACTCGCCAAAACCACCTGCTGGACACGCCATAATCACATTCCGGCAACGTCACAACCATTTGGTGAACACTTCGGAATCATCTGCCTGGCTGGCTGGAACCACCTGCCGGTCACGCCAACATCACCTGCCAGCTATGCCAGAACCACTTGGCGGACACCATGGAAACACCTGTCGGGCCGGCCGAAATCACCTCTCAGACGTGCCAGAACCATGTGCCTGAGAAGTCGGAACCACACTCCGAAAAGACCGAACCACCTGCCAGACCCGCCTGAACCACCTGCCGAGCACGCCGGAACCACCTACTCGACTCGCTGGAACCACCTACCTGACACGCTAAAATCACCAGCCGGGTATCCCACAGCCACTTGGTGGACACTCCGGAATCATCTGCCGGACATGCCAGAACCAGCTCTCAGACACACCAGAAACACGTGCCAGACACGCCAGAGGCACCTGCTGAGCATGCCTGAGCCAAATGCTCGACTTGCAAGAAACACCTGCCAGACACGCCAAAATCACCTGCCGGGTACGCCAGAACCACGTGGCGGAGACTCCGGAATCACAGGTCGGGCATGCCGGAACCGCCTCTCAGACTTGCCAGAACCATGTTCCGGACACGCCGGTACCACCTGCCGAGTATGCCGGAACCACGTGATCCAATCCCCAGAACCACCTGCTGGACACGCCAGAATCACCTGCCGACTATGCCAGAACCACTCGGCAGACACTCCGGAACCACCTGCCGGGCATGCCAGAACCACCTCTCAGAGGTGCCAGAACCACATGCCGAATACTCCGGAATAACCTGTCGGGCATGCCGGAACCACCTCACAGAGGTGCCAGAACCACATGCCGGACACTCCGGAATCACCTGCCGGGCATGCCGGAACCACCTGCCGGACGTGCCGGAACCACCGGCTCAACTCGCCGGAACCATTGCCGGACATGCAAAATCACCTGCCGGCTATGCCAGAACCACTTGGGGAAGACTCCGGAATCACATGCCGGGCATGGCGGAAGCACCTCTCAGACATGCCGGAATCACATGCCAATGACACCGGAAGCACCTGCCGACCATGCCAGAACCACCTGCTCGACTCGCCAAAACCAAGTGCTGTACACGCCAAAATCACCTGCCAGCTACGCCAGAACAACACGGCAGACACTCCGGAATCACCTGCCGGGCTGGCTGGAACCACCTGCCGGTCACGCCAACATCGCCTTTCACCTACGCCAGAACCACTAGGCGGACACTCCGGAAACACCTGTCGGGCCGGCCGCAACCACCTCTCAGACGTGCCAGAACTATGTGCCTGAGATGCCAGAACCACTCCCCGAACAGACCGAAACCAAATGCCAGACCCTCCTGAACCCCCTGGCGAGCACGCCTGATCCACCTGCTCAACTAGCCGGAACCACCTTCCTGACATGCCAAAATCACCTGCCAGGTATATCAGAACCACTTGGTGGACACTCCGGAATCATCTGCCGGACATGCCAGAACCAGCTCTCAGACACACCAGAACCACGTGCCAGAGACGCCGGAAGCCCCAGCTGAGCATGCCTGAGCCACCGGCTCGACTCGCAAGAAACACCTGTCAGACATGCCAAAATCGCCTGCAGGGTACGCCGCAAGCACTTGGCGGACGCTCTGGAATCACCTGTCGGGTGTGCCGGAACCACCTCTCAGACTTGCCAGAACCATGTTCTGGACACGCCGGTACCACCTGCCGAGTATGCGGAACCAGCTGATCCACTCCCCAGAACCACCTACTGGACACGCCAAAATCAACTGCCGGTTACGCCAGAACCACTAGGCAGACACTCCAGAATCACATGCCAGGCATTCTGGAACCACCTCTCAGAGGTGCCAGAACCAAATGCCGGACACTCCGGTATCATCTGCCGGGCATGCCGGAACCACCTCTCAGAGGTGCCAGAACCACATGCCGGACACTCCGGAATCACCTGCCGGGCATGCCGGAACCACCTGCCGGACATGCCGGAACCACCGGCTCGACTCGCCTGAACCATTGCCGGACATGCAAAATCACCTGCCGGCTACGCCAGAACCACTTGGCGAACACTCCGGAATCACCTGCCGGGCATGGCGGAACCACCTATCAGACATGCCGGAACCACATGCCAATGACACCGGAAGCACCTGCCGAGCACGCCAGAACCACCTGCTCGACTCGCCAAAACCACCTGCTGGACACGCCATAATCACCTTCCGGCTACGCCACAACCATTTGGTGAACACTTCGGAATCACCTGCCTGGCTGGCTGGAACCACCTGCCGGTCACGCCAACATCACCTGCCAGCTATGCCAGAACCACTTGGCGGACACCATGGAAACACCTGTCGGGCCGGCCGGAATCACCTCTCAGACGTGCCAGAACCATGTGCCTGAGATGTCGGAACCACTCCCCGAACAGACCGAAACCACCTGCCAGACCCGCCTGAACCACCTGCCGAGCACGCCGGAACCACCTACTCGACTCGCTGGAATCACCTACCTGACACGCTAAAATCACCAGCCGGGTATCCCACAGCCACTTATTGGACACTCCGGAATCATCTGCCGGACATGCCAGAACCAGCTCTCAGACACACCAGAACCACGTGCCAGACACGCCGGAAGCACCTGCTGAGCATGCCTGAGCCAAATGCTCGACTTGCAAGAAGCACCTGCCAGACACGCCAAAATCACCTGCCGGGTACGCCAGAACCACGTGGCGGACACTCCGGAATCACCTGTCGGTCATGCTGGAACCAACTCTCAGACGTGCCAGAACCTCGTGCCGGTCACGCCAGAAGCACCTGCCGTACACGCCGGAACCACCGGCTCGACTCGCCAGAACCACCGCTGGCCATGCAAAATGACCTGCCGGCTACGCCAGAACCACTTGGCAAACACTCCGGAATCACCTGTCGGGCGTGCCGGAACCACCTCTCAGACTTGCCAGAACCATGTTCTGGTCACGCCGGTACCACCTGCCGAGTATGCCGGAACCAGCTGATCCACTCCCCAGAACCACCTAGTGGACACGACAAAATCAACTGCCGGCTACGCCAGAACCACTCGGCAGACACTCCGGAATCACAGGCCAGGCATTCCGGAACCACCTCTCAGAGGTGCCAGAACCAAATGCCGGACACTCCGGAATCATCTGCCGGACATGCCAGAACCAGCTCTCAAACACACCAGAACTACGTGCCAGACACGCCGGAAGCACCTGCTGAGCATGCCTGAGCCAAATGCTCGACTTGCAAGAAACACCTGCCAGACACGCCAAAATCACCTGCCGGGTACGCCAGAACGACGTGGCGGACACTCCGGAATCACCTGTCGGGCATGCCGGAACCAACTCTCAGACGTGCCATAACCTCGTTCCGGTCATGCCAGAACCACCTGCTGGACAGACCGGAAACACCTGCTGCACACGCCAAAATCACCTGCCGGCTGCGCCACAACCATTTGGTGAACTATTCGGAATCACCTGCCGGGCTGGCTGGAACCACCTGCCAGTCACGCCAACATCACATGCCAGCTATGCCAGAACCATTTGGCGGACACCATGGAAACACCTGTCGGGCCGCCCGGAACCACCTCTCAGAGGTGCCAGAACCAAATGACGGACACTCCGGAATCACCTGCCGGGCATGCCGGAACCACGTCTCGGAGGTGCCAGAACCACATGCCGGACACTCCGGAATCACCTGCCCGGCATGCCGGAACAACCTGCTGGACACGCCAGAACCACCGTCTCGACTCGCCGGAACCATTGCCGGACATGCAAAATCACCTGCCGGCTACGCCAGAACCACTTGGCGAACACTCCGGAATCACCTGCCGGGCATGGCGGAACCACCTCTCAGACATGCCGGAACCACATGCCAATGACCCTAGAAGCACCTGCCGAGCACGCCGGAACCACCTGCTCGACTCGCCAAAACCACCTGCTGGACACGCCAAAATCACCTGCCGGCTACGCCAGAACCACTCGGCAGACACTCCGGAATCACCTGCCGGGCTGGCTGGAACCACCTGCCGGTCACGCCAACATCACCTTTCAGCTACGCCAGAACCACTTGGCGGACACTCCGGAAACACCTGTCGGGCCGGCCGCAACCACCTCTCAGACGTGCCAGAACCCTGTGCCTGAGATGCCGGAACCACTCCCCGAACAGACCGAAACCACCTGCCAGACCCGCCTGAACCCCCTGGCGAGCACGCCTGATCCACCTGCTCAACTAGCCGGAACCACCTTCCTGACACGCCAAAATCACCTGCCAGGTATACCAGAACCACTTGGTGGACACTCCGGAATCATCTGCCGGACATGCCAGAACCAGCTCTCAGACTTGTCAGAACCATGTTCTGGACACGCCGGTACCACCTGCCGAGTATGCCGGAACCAGCTGATCCACGCCCCAGAACCACCTAGTGGACACGCCAAAATCAACTGCCGGCTACGCCAGAACCACTCGGCAGACACTCCGGAATCACATGCCAGGCATTCCGGAACCACCTCTCATAGGTGCCAGAACCAAATCCCGGACACTCCGGTATCACCTGCCGGGCATGCCGGAACCATCTCTCAGAGGTGCCAGAACCACATGCCGGACACGCCGGAACCACCTGCTGGGCATGCCGGAACCACCTCTCAGCGGTGCCAGAACCACATGCTGGACACCCCAGAATCACCTGCCGGGCAAGCCGGAACCACCTGCTGGACATGTCGGAACCACCTGCCGGACATGCCGGAACCAGCTGCCGGACATGCCGGAACCACCGGCGCGACTAGCTGGAACCATTGCCGGACATGCAAAATCACCTGCCGGCTATGCCAGAACCACTTGGCGAACACTCCGGAATCACCTGCCGGGCATGGCGGAACCACCTCTCAGACATGCCGGAACCACATGCCAATGACACCGGAAGCACCTGCCGAGCACGCCAGAACCACCTGCTCGACTCGCCAAAACCACCTGCAGGACATGCCAAAATCACCTGCCGGCTACGCCACAACCATTTGGTGAACTCTTCGGAATCACCTACAGCGCTGGCTGGAACCACATGCCGGTCACGCCAACATCACGTGCCAGCTATGCCAGAACCACTTGGCGGACACCATGGAAACACCTGTCGGGCCGGCCGGAACCACCTCTCAGACGTGCCAGAACCATGTGCCTGAGATGCCGGAACCATTCCCGAACAGACTGAAAACACCTGCCAGACCCGACTGAACCCCCTGGCGAGCACGCCTGATCCACCTGCTCACCTAGTCGGAACCACCTTCCTGACTCGCCAAAATCATCTGCCAGGTATACCAGAACAACTTGGTGGACACTCCGGAATCACCTGCCGGGCATGCCGGAACCATCTCTCAGACGTGCCAGAACCATGTTCCGGACACTCCGGTACCACCTGCCGAGCTCAACGGAACCACATGCTGGACACGCCAAAATCACCTGTCGGCTACGCCAGAACCACTCGGCAGACACTCCGGAATCACCTGCCGGGCTGGCTGGAACCACCTGCCGGTCACGCCAACATCACCTTTCAGCTACGCCGGAACCACTTGGCAGACACTCCGGAAATACCTGTCGGGCCGGCCGGAACCACCTCTGAGACGTGCCAGAACCATGTGCCTGAGATGCCGGAACCACTCCCCGAACAGACCGAAACCACCTTACCGACTCGCCTGAACCCCCTGGCGAGCACGCCTGATCCACCTGCTCAACTAGCCGGAACCACCTTCCTGACACGCCAAAATCACCTGCCAGGTATACCAGAACCACTTGCTGGACACTCCGGAATCATCTGCCGGACATGCCAGAACCAGCTCTCAGACACACCAGAACCACGTGACAGAGACGCCGGAAGCACCAGCTGAGCATGCCTCAGCCACCTGCTCGACTCTCAAGAAACAGCTGTCGGACATGCCAGAATCACCTGCCAGGTACGCGAGAAACACTTGGCGGACGCTCCGGAATCACCTGTCGGGCGTGCCAGAACCACCTCTCAGACTGCCAGAACCATGTTCTGCACACGCCGGTACCACCTGCCGAGTATGCCGGAACCAGCTGATCCACTCCCCAGAACCACCTAGTAGACACGCCAAAATCAACTGCCGGCTACGCCAGAACCACTCCGCAGACACTCCGGAATCACATGCCAGGCATTCCGGAACCACCTCTCAGAGGTGCCAGAACCAAATGCCGGACACTCCGGTATCACCTGCCGGGCATGCCGGAACCACCTCTCAGAGGTGCCAGAACCACATGCCGGACACTCCGGAATCACCTGCCGGGCATGCCGGAACCACCTGCCGGACATGCCGGAACCACCGGCTCGACTCGCCGGAACCATTGACGGACATGCAAAATCACCTGCCGGCTACGCCAGAACCACTAGGCGAACACTCCGGAATCACCTGCCGGGCATGGCGGAACCACCTCTCAGACATGCCGGAACCACATGCCAATGACACCGGAATCACCTGCCGAGCACGCCAGAACCACCTGCTCGACTGGCCAAAACCACCTGCTGGACACGCCAAAATCACCTTCCGGCTATGCCACAACTATTTGGTGAACACTTCGGAAACACCTGCCGGGCTGGCTGGAAGCACCTATCAGACGTGCCAGAACCATGTGCCTGAGATGCCGGAACCACACCCCGAACAGACCGAAACCAAATGCCAGACCCGCCTGAACCACCTGCCGAGAACACTGGAACCACCTACTCGACTCGCTGGAACCACCTACCTGACAGGCTAAAATCACCTGCCGGGTATGCCACAACCACTTGGTGGACACTCCGGAATCATCTGCCGGACATGGCAGAACCAGCTCTCAGACACACCAGAACCACGTGCCGGACACGCCGGAAGCACCTGCTGATCATGCCTGAGCCACATGCTCGACTTGCAAGAAACACCTGCCAGACACGCCAAAATCACCTGCCGGGTACGCCAGAACCACTCGGCAGACACTCCGGAATCACATGCCAGGCATTCCGGACCACCTCTCAGAGGTGCCAGAACCAAATGCCGGACACTCCGGTATCACCTGTCGGGCATGCCTGAACCACCTCTCAGAGGTACCAGAACCACATGCCGGACACTCCGGAATCACCTGCCGGGCATGCCGGAACCACCTGCCGGACATGCCGGAACCACCGGCTCGACTCGCCGGAACCATTGCCGGACATGCAAAATCACCTGCCGGCTACGCCAGAACCACTTGGCGAACACTCCGGAATCACTTGCCGGGCATTTCGGAACCACCGCTCAGACATGCCAGAACCACATGCCAATGACACCGGAAGCACCTGCCGAGCACGCCAGAACCACCTGCTCGACTTGCCAAAACCACCTGCTGGACACGCCAAAATCACCTGCCGGGTACGCCAGAAACACTTGGCGGACGCTCCGGAATCACCTGTCGGGCGTGCCGGAACCACCTCTCAGACTTGCCAGAACCATGTTCTGGACACGCCGGTACCACCTGCCGAGTATGCCGGAACCAGCTGATCCACTCCCCAGAACCACGTAGTGGACACGCCAAAATCAACTGCCGGCTATGCCGGAACCACCGGCTCGACTCGCCGGAACCACCGCCGGACATGCAAAATGACCTGCCGGCTACGCCAGAACCACTTGGCGAACACTCTGGAATCACCTGTCGGGCATGCTGGAACCACCTCTCAGACTTGCCAGAACCATGTTCCGGACACGCCGGTACCACCTGCCGAGTATGCCGGAACCACCTGATCCACTCCCCAGAACCACCTGCTGGACACGCCAGAATCACCTGCCGGCTACGCCAGAACCACTAGGCAGACACTCCAGAACCTCCTGCCGGGCATGCCGGAACCACCTCTCAGAGGTGCCAGAACCACATGCTGGACACTCTGGAATCACCAGCCGGGCATGCCGGAACCATCTCTCAGACGTGCCAGAACCATGTTCCGGACACGCCGGTACCACCTGCCGAGCTCGCCGGAACCACCTGCTGGACACGCCAAAATCACCTGCCGGCTACGCCAGAACCACTCAGCAGACACTCTGGAACCACCTCCCGGGCTGGCTGGAACCACCTGCCGGTCACGCCAACATCACCTTTCAGCTACGCCAGAACCACTTGGCGGACACTCCGGAAAGACCTGTAGGGCCGGGCGCAACCAACTCTCAGACGTGCCAGAACCATGTGCCTGAGATGCCGGAACCACACCCCGAAAAGACCGAAACCACCTGCCAGACCCGCCTGAACCCCCTGGCGAGCACGTCTGATCCACCTGCTCAACTAGCCGGAACCACCTTCCAGACATGCCAAAATCACCTGCCAGGTCTACCAGAACCACTTGGTGGACACTCCGGAATCATCTGCCGGAAATGCCAGAACCAGCGCTCTGACACACCAGAACCAGGTGCCGGACACGCCGGAAGCACCTGCTGATCATGCCTGAGCGACATGCTCGACTTGCAAGGAACACCTGCCAGACACGCCAAAATCACCTGCCGGGTACGCCAGAACCACGTGGCGGGCACTCCGGAATCACCTGTCGGGCATGCCGGAACCAACTCTCAGACGTGCCAGAACCTCGTGCCGGAAACGCCAGAACCACGTGCCGGACAGACGGGAACCACCTGCTGGACACGCCGGAACCACCGGCTCGACTCGCCGGAACCACCGGCTCGAGTCGCCGGAACCACCGCCGGACATGCAAAATGACCTGCCGGCTACGCCAGAACCACTTGGCGAACACTCCGGAATCACCTGTCGGGCACGCCGGAACCACCTCTCAGACTTGCCAGAACCAAATGCCGGACACTCCGGTATCACCTGCCGGGCATGCCGGAACCACCTCTCAGAGGTGCCAGAACCACATGCCGGACACTCCGGAATCACCTGCCGGGCATGCCGGAACCACCTGCCGGACATGCCGGAACCACCGGCTTGACTTGCCGGAACCATTGCCGGACATGCAAAATCACCTGCCGGCTAAGCCAGAACCACTTGGCGAACACTCCGGAATCACCTGCCAGGCATGGCGGAACTACCTCTCAGACATGCCGGAACCACATGCCAATGACACCGGAAGCACCTGCCGAGCACGCCAGAACCACCTGCTCGACTCACCAAAACCACCTGCTGGACACGCCAAAATCACCTGCCGGCTACGCCACAACCATTTGGTGAACTCTTCGGAATCACAAGCCTGGCTTGCTGGAACCACCTTCAGGTCACGCCAACATCACGTGCCAGCTATGCCAGAACCACTTGGCGGACACCATGGAAACGCTTGTCGTGCCGGCCGGAACCACCTATCAGACGTGCCAGAACCATGTGCCTGAGATTCCGGAACCACACCCCGAACAGACTGAAACCACCTGCCAGACCCGCTTGAACCACCTGCCGAGCACGCCGGAACCACCTACTCGACTCGATGGAACCACCTACCTGACACGCTAAAATCACCTGCCGGGTATGCCACAACCACTTGGTGGACACTCCGGAATCATCTGCCGGACATGCCAGAAGCAGCTCTCAGACACACCAGAACTACGTGCCAGACACGCCGGAAGCACCTGCTGAGCATGCCTGAGCCAAATGCTCGACTTGCCAGAAACACCTGCCAGACACGCCAAAATCACCTGCCGGGTACGCCAGAACGACGTGGCGGACACTCCGGAATCACCTGTCGGGCATGCCGGAACCAACTCTCAGACGTGCCATAACCTCGTTCCGGTCATGCCAGAACCACCTGCTGGACAGACCGGAAACACCTGCTGCACACGCCAAAATCACCTGCCGGCTGCGCCACAACCATTTGGTGAACTATTCGGAATCACCTGCCGGGCTGGCTGGAACCACCTGCCAGTCACGCCAACATCACGTGCCAGCTATGCCAGAACCATTTGGCGGACACCATGGAAACACCTGTCGGGCCGCCCGGAACCACCTCTCAGAGGTGCCAGAACCAAATGACGGACACTCCGGAATCACCTGCCGGGCATGCCGGAACCACGTCTCGGAGGTGCCAGAACCACATGCCGGACACTCCGGAATCACCAGCCCGGCATGCCGGAACAACCTGCTGGACACGCCAGAACCACCGTCTCGACTCGCCGGAACCATTGCCGGACATGCAAAATCACCTGCCGGCTACGCCAGAACCACTTGGCGAACACTCCGGAATCACCTGCCGGGCATGGCGGAACCACCTCTCAGACATGCCGGAACCACATGCCAATGACCCTAGAAGCACCTGCCGAGCACGCCGGAACCACCTGCTCGACTCGCCAAAACCACCTGCTGGACACGCCAAAATCACCTGCCGGCTACGCCAGAACCACTCGGCAGACACTCCGGAATCACCTGCCGGGCTGGCTGGAACCACCTGCCGGTCACGCCAACATCACCTTTCAGCTACGCCAGAACCACTTGGCGGACACTCCGGAAACACCTGTCGGGCCGGCCGCAACCACCTCTCAGACGTGCCAGAACCCTGTGCCTGAGATGCCGGAACCACTCCCCGAACAGACCGAAACCACCTGCCAGACCCGCCTGAACCCCCTGGCGAGCACGCCTGATCCACCTGCTCAACTAGCCGGAACCACCTTCCTGACACGCCAAAATCACCTGCCAGGTATACCAGAACCACTTGGTGGACACTCCGGAATCATCTGCCGGACATGCCAGAACCAGCTCTCAGACTTGTCAGAACCATGTTCTGGACACGCCGGTACCACCTGCCGAGTATGCCGGAACCAGCTGATCCACGCCCCAGAACCACCTAGTGGACACGCCAAAATCAACTGCCGGCTACGCCAGAACCACTCGGCAGACACTCCGGAATCACATGCCAGGCATTCCGGACCACCTCTCAGAGGTGCCAGAACCAAATGCCGGACACTCCGGTATCACCTGTCGGGCATGCCTGAACCACCTCTCAGAGGTACCAGAACCACATGCCGGACACTCCGGAATCACCTGCCGGGCATGCCGGAACCACCTGCCGGACATGCCGGAACCACCGGCTCGACTCGCCGGAACCATTGCCGGACATGCAAAATCACCTGCCGGCTACGCCAGAACCACTTGGCGAACACTCCGGAATCACTTGCCGGGCATTTCGGAACCACCGCTCAGACATGCCAGAACCACATGCCAATGACACCGGAAGCACCTGCCGAGCACGCCAGAACCACCTGCTCGACTTGCCAAAACCACCTGCTGGACACGCCAAAATCACCTGCCGGGTACGCCAGAAACACTTGGCGGACGCTCCGGAATCACCTGTCGGGCGTGCCGGAACCACCTCTCAGACTTGCCAGAACCATGTTCTGGACACGCCGGTACCACCTGCCGAGTATGCCGGAACCAGCTGATCCACTCCCCAGAACCACGTAGTGGACACGCCAAAATCAACTGCCGGCTATGCCGGAACCACCGGCTCGACTCGCCGGAACCACCGCCGGACATGCAAAATGACCTGCCGGCTACGCCAGAACCACTTGGCGAACACTCTGGAATCACCTGTCGGGCATGCTGGAACCACCTCTCAGACTTGCCAGAACCATGTTCCGGACACGCCGGTACCACCTGCCGAGTATGCCGGAACCACCTGATCCACTCCCCAGAACCACCTGCTGGACACGCCAGAATCACCTGCCGGCTACGCCAGAACCACTAGGCAGACACTCCAGAACCTCCTGCCGGGCATGCCGGAACCACCTCTCAGAGGTGCCAGAACCACATGCTGGACACTCTGGAATCACCAGCCGGGCATGCCGGAACCATCTCTCAGACGTGCCAGAACCATGTTCCGGACACGCCGGTACCACCTGCCGAGCTCGCCGGAACCACCTGCTGGACACGCCAAAATCACCTGCCGGCTACGCCAGAACCACTCAGCAGACACTCTGGAACCACCTCCCGGGCTGGCTGGAACCACCTGCCGGTCACGCCAACATCACCTTTCAGCTACGCCAGAACCACTTGGCGGACACTCCGGAAAGACCTGTAGGGCCGGGCGCAACCAACTCTCAGACGTGCCAGAACCATGTGCCTGAGATGCCGGAACCACACCCCGAAAAGACCGAAACCACCTGCCAGACCCGCCTGAACCCCCTGGCGAGCACGTCTGATCCACCTGCTCAACTAGCCGGAACCACCTTCCAGACATGCCAAAATCACCTGCCAGGTCTACCAGAACCACTTGGTGGACACTCCGGAATCATCTGCCGGAAATGCCAGAACCAGCGCTCTGACACACCAGAACCAGGTGCCGGACACGCCGGAAGCACCTGCTGATCATGCCTGAGCGACATGCTCGACTTGCAAGGAACACCTGCCAGACACGCCAAAATCACCTGCCGGGTACGCCAGAACCACGTGGCGGGCACTCCGGAATCACCTGTCGGGCATGCCGGAACCAACTCTCAGACGTGCCAGAACCTCGTGCCGGAAACGCCAGAACCACGTGCCGGACAGACGGGAACCACCTGCTGGACACGCCGGAACCACCGGCTCGACTCGCCGGAACCACCGGCTCGAGTCGCCGGAACCACCGCCGGACATGCAAAATGACCTGCCGGCTACGCCAGAACCACTTGGCGAACACTCCGGAATCACCTGTCGGGCACGCCGGAACCACCTCTCAGACTTGCCAGAACCAAATGCCGGACACTCCGGTATCACCTGCCGGGCATGCCGGAACCACCTCTCAGAGGTGCCAGAACCACATGCCGGACACTCCGGAATCACCTGCCGGGCATGCCGGAACCACCTGCCGGACATGCCGGAACCACCGGCTTGACTTGCCGGAACCATTGCCGGACATGCAAAATCACCTGCCGGCTAAGCCAGAACCACTTGGCGAACACTCCGGAATCACCTGCCAGGCATGGCGGAACTACCTCTCAGACATGCCGGAACCACATGCCAATGACACCGGAAGCACCTGCCGAGCACGCCAGAACCACCTGCTCGACTCACCAAAACCACCTGCTGGACACGCCAAAATCACCTGCCGGCTACGCCACAACCATTTGGTGAACTCTTCGGAATCACAAGCCTGGCTTGCTGGAACCACCTTCAGGTCACGCCAACATCACGTGCCAGCTATGCCAGAACCACTTGGCGGACACCATGGAAACGCTTGTCGTGCCGGCCGGAACCACCTATCAGACGTGCCAGAACCATGTGCCTGAGATTCCGGAACCACACCCCGAACAGACTGAAACCACCTGCCAGACCCGCTTGAACCACCTGCCGAGCACGCCGGAACCACCTACTCGACTCGATGGAACCACCTACCTGACACGCTAAAATCACCTGCCGGGTATGCCACAACCACTTGGTGGACACTCCGGAATCATCTGCCGGACATGCCAGAAGCAGCTCTCAGACACACCAGAACTACGTGCCAGACACGCCGGAAGCACCTGCTGAGCATGCCTGAGCCAAATGCTCGACTTGCCAGAAACACCTGCCAGACACGCCAAAATCACCTGCCGGGTACGCCAGAACGACGTGGCGGACACTCCGGAATCACCTGTCGGGCATGCCGGAACCAACTCTCAGACGTGCCATAACCTCGTTCCGGTCATGCCAGAACCACCTGCTGGACAGACCGGAAACACCTGCTGCACACGCCAAAATCACCTGCCGGCTGCGCCACAACCATTTGGTGAACTATTCGGAATCACCTGCCGGGCTGGCTGGAACCACCTGCCAGTCACGCCAACATCACGTGCCAGCTATGCCAGAACCATTTGGCGGACACCATGGAAACACCTGTCGGGCCGCCCGGAACCACCTCTCAGAGGTGCCAGAACCAAATGACGGACACTCCGGAATCACCTGCCGGGCATGCCGGAACCACGTCTCGGAGGTGCCAGAACCACATGCCGGACACTCCGGAATCACCAGCCCGGCATGCCGGAACAACCTGCTGGACACGCCAGAACCACCGTCTCGACTCGCCGGAACCATTGCCGGACATGCAAAATCACCTGCCGGCTACGCCAGAACCACTTGGCGAACACTCCGGAATCACCTGCCGGGCATGGCGGAACCACCTCTCAGACATGCCGGAACCACATGCCAATGACCCTAGAAGCACCTGCCGAGCACGCCGGAACCACCTGCTCGACTCGCCAAAACCACCTGCTGGACACGCCAAAATCACCTGCCGGCTACGCCAGAACCACTCGGCAGACACTCCGGAATCACCTGCCGGGCTGGCTGGAACCACCTGCCGGTCACGCCAACATCACCTTTCAGCTACGCCAGAACCACTTGGCGGACACTCCGGAAACACCTGTCGGGCCGGCCGCAACCACCTCTCAGACGTGCCAGAACCCTGTGCCTGAGATGCCGGAACCACTCCCCGAACAGACCGAAACCACCTGCCAGACCCGCCTGAACCCCCTGGCGAGCACGCCTGATCCACCTGCTCAACTAGCCGGAACCACCTTCCTGACACGCCAAAATCACCTGCCAGGTATACCAGAACCACTTGGTGGACACTCCGGAATCATCTGCCGGACATGCCAGAACCAGCTCTCAGACTTGTCAGAACCATGTTCTGGACACGCCGGTACCACCTGCCGAGTATGCCGGAACCAGCTGATCCACGCCCCAGAACCACCTAGTGGACACGCCAAAATCAACTGCCGGCTACGCCAGAACCACTCGGCAGACACTCCGGAATCACATGCCAGGCATTCCGGACCACCTCTCAGAGGTGCCAGAACCAAATGCCGGACACTCCGGTATCACCTGTCGGGCATGCCTGAACCACCTCTCAGAGGTACCAGAACCACATGCCGGACACTCCGGAATCACCTGCCGGGCATGCCGGAACCACCTGCCGGACATGCCGGAACCACCGGCTCGACTCGCCGGAACCATTGCCGGACATGCAAAATCACCTGCCGGCTACGCCAGAACCACTTGGCGAACACTCCGGAATCACTTGCCGGGCATTTCGGAACCACCGCTCAGACATGCCAGAACCACATGCCAATGACACCGGAAGCACCTGCCGAGCACGCCAGAACCACCTGCTCGACTTGCCAAAACCACCTGCTGGACACGCCAAAATCACCTGCCGGGTACGCCAGAAACACTTGGCGGACGCTCCGGAATCACCTGTCGGGCGTGCCGGAACCACCTCTCAGACTTGCCAGAACCATGTTCTGGACACGCCGGTACCACCTGCCGAGTATGCCGGAACCAGCTGATCCACTCCCCAGAACCACGTAGTGGACACGCCAAAATCAACTGCCGGCTATGCCGGAACCACCGGCTCGACTCGCCGGAACCACCGCCGGACATGCAAAATGACCTGCCGGCTACGCCAGAACCACTTGGCGAACACTCTGGAATCACCTGTCGGGCATGCTGGAACCACCTCTCAGACTTGCCAGAACCATGTTCCGGACACGCCGGTACCACCTGCCGAGTATGCCGGAACCACCTGATCCACTCCCCAGAACCACCTGCTGGACACGCCAGAATCACCTGCCGGCTACGCCAGAACCACTAGGCAGACACTCCAGAACCTCCTGCCGGGCATGCTGGAACCACCTCTCAGAGGTGCCAGAACCACATGCTGGACACTCTGGAATCACCAGCCGGGCATGCCGGAACCATCTCTCAGACGTGCCAGAACCATGTTCCAGACACGCCGGTACCACCTGCCGAGCTCGCCGGAACCACCTGCTGGACACGCCAAAATCACCTGCCGGCTACGCCAGAACCACTCAGCAGACACTCTGGAACCACCTCCCGGGCTGGCTGGAACCACCTGCCGGTCACGCCAACATCACCTTTCAGCTACGCCAGAACCACTTGGCGGACACTCCGGAAAGACCTGTAGGGCCGGGCGCAACCAACTCTCAGACGTGCCAGAACCATGTGCCTGAGATGCCGGAACCACACCCCGAAAAGACCGAAACCACCTGCCAGACCCGCCTGAACCCCCTGGCGAGCACGTCTGATCCACCTGCTCAACTAGCCGGAACCACCTTCCAGACATGCCAAAATCACCTGCCAGGTCTACCAGAACCACTTGGTGGACACTCCGGAATCATCTGCCGGAAATGCCAGAACCAGCGCTCTGACACACCAGAACCAGGTGCCGGACACGCCGGAAGCACCTGCTGATCATGCCTGAGCGACATGCTCGACTTGCAAGGAACACCTGCCAGACACGCCAAAATCACCTGCCGGGT
The DNA here is from genome assembly GCF_037783145.1 of Equus przewalskii. Taxonomy (NCBI): domain Eukaryota; kingdom Metazoa; phylum Chordata; class Mammalia; order Perissodactyla; family Equidae; genus Equus; species Equus przewalskii. The sequence continues at coordinate 58,776 of NW_027227892.1, read as the reverse complement.
ACGCCAGAACCACGTGGCGGGCACTCCGGAATCACCTGTCGGGCATGCCGGAACCAACTCTCAGACGTGCCAGAACCTCGTGCCGGACACGCCAGAACCACCTGCCGGACAGACCGGAACCACCTGCTGGACACGCCGGAACCACCGGCTCGACTCGCAGGAACCACCGGCTCGAGTCGCCGGAACCACCGCCGGACATGCAAAATGACCTGCCGGCTACGCCAGAACCACTTGGCGAACACTCCGGAATCACCTGTCGGGCACGCCGGAACCACCTCTCAGACTTGCCAGAACCAAATGCCGGACACTCCGGTATCACCTGCCGGGCATGCCGGAACCACCTCTCAGAGGTGCCAGAACCACATGCCGGACACTCCGGAATCACCTGCCGGGCATGCCGGAACCACCTGCCGGACATGCCGGAACCACCGGCTTGACTTGCCGGAACCATTGCCGGACATGCAAAATCACCTGCCGGCTACGCCAGAACCACTTGGCGAACACTCCGGAATCACCTGCCGGGCATGGCGGAACTACCTCTCAGACATGCCGGAACCACATGCCAATGACACCGGAAGCACCTGCCGAGCACGCCAGAACCACCTGCTCGACTCACCAAAACCACCTGCTGGACACGCCAAAATCACCTGCCGGCTACGCCACAACCATTTGGTGAACTCTTCGGAATCACAAGCCTGGCTTGCTGGAACCACCTGCAGGTCACGCCAACATCACGTGCCAACTATGCCAGAACCACTTGGCGGACACCATGGAAACGCTTGTCGTGCCGGCCGGAACCACCTATCAGACGTGCCAGAACCATGTGCCTGAGATTCCGGAACCACACCCCGAACAGACTGAAACCACCTGCCAGACCCGCTTGAACCACCTGCCGAGCACGCCGGAACCACCTACTCGACTTGCTGGAACCACCTACCTGACACGCTAAAATCACCTGCCGGGTATGCCACAACCACTTGGTGGACACTCCGGAATCATCTGCCGGACATGCCAGAAGCAGCTCTCAGACACACCAGAACTACGTGCCAGACACGCCGGAAGCACCTGCTGAGCATGCCTGAGCCAAATGCTCGACTTGCCAGAAACACCTGCCAGACACGCCAAAATCACCTGCCGGGTACGCCAGAACGACGTGGCGGACACTCCGGAATCACCTGTCGGGCATGCCGGAACCAACTCTCAGACGTGCCATAACCTCGTTCCGGTCATGCCAGAACCACCTGCTGGACAGACCGGAAACACCTGCTGCACACGCCAAAATCACCTGCCGGCTGCGCCACAACCATTTGGTGAACTATTCGGAATCACCTGCCGGGCTGGCTGGAACCACCTGCCAGTCACGCCAACATCACGTGCCAGCTATGCCAGAACCATTTGGCGGACACCATGGAAACACCTGTCGGGCCGCCCGGAACCACCTCTCAGAGGTGCCAGAACCAAATGACGGACACTCCGGAATCACCTGCCGGGCATGCCGGAACCACGTCTCGGAGGTGCCAGAACCACATGCCGGACACTCCGGAATCACCTGCCCGGCATGCCGGAACAACCTGCTGGACACGCCAGAACCACCGTCTCGACTCGCCGGAACCATTGCCGGACATGCAAAATCACCTGCCGGCTACGCCAGAACCACTTGGCGAACACTCCGGAATCACCTGCCGGGCATGGCGGAACCACCTCTCAGACATGCCGGAACCACATGCCAATGACCCTAGAAGCACCCGCCGAGCACGCCGGAACCACCTGCTCGACTCGCCAAAACCACCTGCTGGACACGCCAAAATCACCTTTCAGCTACGCCAGAACCACTTGGCGGACACTCCGGAAACACCTGTCGGGCCGGCCGCAACCACCTCTCAGACGTGCCAGAACCCTGTGCCTGAGATGCCGGAACCACTCCCCGAACAGACCGAAACCACCTGCCAGACCCGCCTGAACCCCCTGGCGAGCACGCCTGATCCACCTGCTCAACTAGCCGGAACCACCTTCCTGACACGCCAAAATCACCTGCCAGGTATACAAGAACCACTTGGTGGACACTCCGGAATCATCTGCCGGACATGCCAGAACCAGCTCTCAGACTTGTCAGAACCATGTTCTGGACACGCCGGTACCACCTGCCGAGTATGCCGGAACCAGCTGATCCACGCCCCAGAACCACCTAGTGGACACGCCAAAATCAACTGCCGGCTACGCCAGAACCACTCGGCAGACACTCCGGAATCACATGCCAGGCATTCCGGAACCACCTCTCATAGGTGCCAGAACCAAATCCCGGACACTCCGGTATCACCTGCCGGGCATGCCGGAACCATCTCTCAGAGGTGCCAGAACCACATGCCGGACACGCCGGAACCACCTGCTGGGCATGCCGGAACCACCTCTCAGCTTTGCCAGAACCACATGCTGGACACCCCAGAATCACCTGCCGGGCAAGCCGGAACCACCTGCTGGACATGTCGGAACCACCTGCCGGACATGCCGGAACCAGCTGCCGGACATGCCGGAACCACCGGCGCGACTAGCCGGAACCATTGCCGGACATGCAAAATCACCTGCCGGCTATGCCAGAACCACTTGGCGAACACTCCGGAATCACCTGCCGGGCATGGCGGAACCACCTCTCAGACATGCCGGAACCACATGCCAATGACACCGGAAGCACCTGCCGAGCACGCCAGAACCACCTGCTCGACTCGCCAAAACCACCTGCAGGACATGCCAAAATCACCTGCCGGCTACGCCACAACCATTTGGTGAACTCTTCGGAATCACCTACCGCGCTGGCTGGAACCACATGCCGGTCACGCCAACATCACGTGCCAGCTATGCCAGAACCACTTGGCGGACACCATGGAAACGCTTGTCGTGCCGGCCGGAACCACCTATCAGACGTGCCAGAACCATGTGCCTGAGATTCCGGAACCACACCCCGAACAGACTGAAACCACCTGCCAGACCCGCTTGAACCACCTGCCGAGCACGCCGGAACCACCTACTCGACTCGATGGAACCACCTACCTGACACGCTAAAATCACCTGCCGGGTATGCCACAACCACTTGGTGGACACTCCGGAATCATCTGCCGGACATGCCAGAAGCAGCTCTCAGACACACCAGAACTACGTGCCAGACACGCCGGAAGCACCTGCTGAGCATGCCTGAGCCAAATGCTCGACTTGCCAGAAACACCTGCCAGACACGCCAAAATCACCTGCCGGGTACGCCAGAACGACGTGGCGGACACTCCGGAATCACCTGTCGGGCATGCCGGAACCAACTCTCAGACGTGCCATAACCTCGTTCCGGTCATGCCAGAACCACCTGCTGGACAGACCGGAAACACCTGCTGCACACGCCAAAATCACCTGCCGGCTGCGCCACAACCATTTGGTGAACTATTCGGAATCACCTGCCGGGCTGGCTGGAACCACCTGCCAGTCACGCCAACATCACGTGCCAGCTATGCCAGAACCATTTGGCGGACACCATGGAAACACCTGTCGGGCCGCCCGGAACCACCTCTCAGAGGTGCCAGAACCAAATGACGGACACTCCGGAATCACCTGCCGGGCATGCCGGAACCACGTCTCGGAGGTGCCAGAACCACATGCCGGACACTCCGGAATCACCTGCCCGGCATGCCGGAACAACCTGCTGGACACGCCAGAACCACCGTCTCGACTCGCCGGAACCATTGCCGGACATGCAAAATCACCTGCCGGCTACGCCAGAACCACTTGGCGAACACTCCGGAATCACCTGCCGGGCATGGCGGAACCACCTCTCAGACATGCCGGAACCACATGCCAATGACCCTAGAAGCACCTGCCGAGCACGCCGGAACCACCTGCTCGACTCGCCAAAACCACCTGCTGGACACGCCAAAATCACCTGCCGGCTACGCCAGAACCACTCGGCAGACACTCCGGAATCACCTGCCGGGCTGGCTGGAACCACCTGCCGGTCACGCCAACATCACCTTTCAGCTACGCCAGAACCACTTGGCGGACACTCCGGAAACACCTGTCGGGCCGGCCGCAACCACCTCTCAGACGTGCCAGAACCCTGTGCCTGAGATGCCGGAACCACTCCCCGAACAGACCGAAACCACCTGCCAGACCCGCCTGAACCCCCTGGCGAGCACGCCTGATCCACCTGCTCAACTAGCCGGACCCACCTTCCTGACACGCCAAAATCACCTGCCAGGTATACCAGAACCACTTGGTGGACACTCCGGAATCATCTGCCGGACATGCCAGAACCAGCTCTCAGACTTGTCAGAACCATGTTCTGGACACGCCGGTACCACCTGCCGAGTATGCCGGAACCAGCTGATCCACGCCCCAGAACCACCTAGTGGACACGCCAAAATCAACTGCCGGCTACGCCAGAACCACTCGGCAGACACTCCGGAATCACATGCCAGGCATTCCGGAACCACCTCTCATAGGTGCCAGAACCAAATCCCGGACACTCCGGTATCACCTGCCGGGCATGCCGGAACCATCTCTCAGAGGTGCCAGAACCACATGCCGGACACGCCGGAACCACCTGCTGGGCATGCCGGAACCACCTCTCAGCGGTGCCAGAACCACATGCTGGACACCCCAGAATCACCTGCCGGGCAAGCCGGAACCACCTGCTGGACATGTCGGAACCACCTGCCGGACATGCCGGAACCAGCTGCCGGACATGCCGGAACCACCGGCGCGACTAGCCGGAACCATTGCCGGACATGCAAAATCACCTGCCGGCTATGCCAGAACCACTTGGCGAACACTCCGGAATCACCTGCCGGGCATGGCGGAACCACCTCTCAGACATGCCGGAACCACATGCCAATGACACCGGAAGCACCTGCCGAGCACGCCAGAACCACCTGCTCGACTCGCCAAAACCACCTGCAGGACATGCCAAAATCACCTGCCGGCTACGCCACAACCATTTGGTGAACTCTTCGGAATCACCTACCGCGCTGGCTGGAACCACATGCCGGTCACGCCAACATCACGTGCCAGCTATGCCAGAACCACTTGGCGGACACCATGGAAACACCTGTCGGGCCGGCCGGAACCACCTCTCAGACGTGCCAGAACCATGTGCCTGAGATGCCGGAACCATTCCCGAACAGACCGAAAACACCTGCCAGACCCGACTGAACCCCCTGGCGAGCACGCCTGATCCACCTGCTCACCTAGTCGGAACCACCTTCCTGACTCGCCAAAATCATCTGCCAGGTATACCAGAACAACTTGGTGGACACTCCGGAATCACCTGCCGGGCATGCCGGAACCATCTCTCAGACGTGCCAGAACCATGTTCCGGACACTCCGGTACCACCTGCCGAGCTCAACGGAACCACATGCTGGACACGCCAAAATCACCTGTCGGCTACGCCAGAACCACTCGGCAGACACTCCGGAATCACCTGCCGGGCTGGCTGGAACCACCTGCCGGTCACGCCAACATCACCTTTCAGCTACGCCGGAACCACTTGGCAGACACTCCGGAAATACCTGTCGGGCCGGCCGGAACCACCTCTGAGACGTGCCAGAACCATGTGCCTGAGATGCCGGAACCACTCCCCGAACAGACCGAAACCACCTTACCGACTCGCCTGAACCCCCTGGCGAGCACGCCTGATCCACCTGCTCAACTAGCCGGAACCAACTTCCTGACACGCCAAAATCACCTGCCAGGTATACCAGAACCACTTGCTGGACACTCCGGAATCATCTGCCGGACATGCCAGAACCAGCTCTCAGACACACCAGAACCACGTGACAGAGACGCCGGAAGCACCAGCTGAGCATGCCTCAGCCACCTGCTCGACTCTCAAGAAACAGCTGTCGGACATGCCAGAATCACCTGCCAGGTACGCGAGAAACACTTGGCGGACGCTCCGGAATCACCTGTCGGGCGTGCCAGAACCACCTCTCAGACTGCCAGAACCATGTTCTGCACACGCCGGTACCACCTGCCGAGTATGCCGGAACCAGCTGATCCACTCCCCAGAACCACCTAGTAGACACGCCAAAATCAACTGCCGGCTACGCCAGAACCACTCCGCAGACACTCCGGAATCACATGCCAGGCATTCCGGAACCACCTCTCAGAGGTGCCAGAACCAAATGCCGGACACTCCGGTATCACCTGCCGGGCATGCCGGAACCACCTCTCAGAGGTGCCAGAACCACATGCCGGACACTCCGGAATCACCTGCCGGGCATGCCGGAACCACCTGCCGGACATGCCGGAACCACCGGCTCGACTCGCCGGAACCATTGACGGACATGCAAAATCACCTGCCGGCTACGCCAGAACCACTAGGCGAACACTCCGGAATCACCTGCCGGGCATGGCGGAACCACCTCTCAGACATGCCGGAACCACATGCCAATGACACCGGAATCACCTGCCGAGCACGCCAGAACCACCTGCTCGACTGGCCAAAACCACCTGCTGGACACGCCAAAATCACCTTCCGGCTATGCCACAACTATTTGGTGAACACTTCGGAAACACCTGCCGGGCTGGCTGGAAGCACCTATCAGACGTGCCAGAACCATGTGCCTGAGATGCCGGAACCACACCCCGAACAGACCGAAACCAAATGCCAGACCCGCCTGAACCACCTGCCGAGAACACTGGAACCACCTACTCGACTCGCTGGAACCACCTACCTGACAGGCTAAAATCACCTGCCGGGTATGCCACAACCACTTGGTGGACACTCCGGAATCATCTGCCGGACATGGCAGAACCAGCTCTCAGACACACCAGAACCACGTGCCGGACACGCCGGAAGCACCTGCTGATCATGCCTGAGCCACATGCTCGACTTGCAAGAAACACCTGCCAGACACGCCAAAATCACCTGCCGGGTACGCCAGAACCACTCGGCAGACACTCCGGAATCACATGCCAGGCATTCCGGACCACCTCTCAGAGGTGCCAGAACCAAATGCCGGACACTCCGGTATCACCTGTCGGGCATGCCTGAACCACCTCTCAGAGGTACCAGAACCACATGCCGGACACTCCGGAATCACCTGCCGGGCATGCCGGAACCACCTGCCGGACATGCCGGAACCACCGGCTCGACTCGCCGGAACCATTGCCGGACATGCAAAATCACCTGCCGGCTACGCCAGAACCACTTGGCGAACACTCCGGAATCACTTGCCGGGCATTTCGGAACCACCGCTCAGACATGCCAGAACCACATGCCAATGACACCGGAAGCACCTGCCGAGCACGCCAGAACCACCTGCTCGACTTGCCAAAACCACCTGCTGGACACGCCAAAATCACCTGCCGGGTACGCCAGAAACACTTGGCGGACGCTCCGGAATCACCTGTCGGGCGTGCCGGAACCACCTCTCAGACTTGCCAGAACCATGTTCTGGACACGCCGGTACCACCTGCCGAGTATGCCGGAACCAGCTGATCCACTCCCCAGAACCACGTAGTGGACACGCCAAAATCAACTGCCGGCTATGCCGGAACCACCGGCTCGACTCGCCGGAACCACCGCCGGACATGCAAAATGACCTGCCGGCTACGCCAGAACCACTTGGCGAACACTCTGGAATCACCTGTCGGGCATGCTGGAACCACCTCTCAGACTTGCCAGAACCATGTTCCGGACACGCCGGTACCACCTGCCGAGTATGCCGGAACCACCTGATCCACTCCCCAGAACCACCTGCTGGACACGCCAGAATCACCTGCCGGCTACGCCAGAACCACTAGGCAGACACTCCAGAACCACCTGCCGGGCATGCCGCAACCACCTCTCAGAGGTGCCAGAACCATGTTCCGGACACGCCGGTACCACCTGCCGAGCTCGCCGGAACCACCTGCTGGACAAGCAAAAATCACCTGCCGGCTACGCCAGAACCACTCGGCAGACACTCCGGAATCACCTGCCGGGCTGGCTGGAACGACCTGCCGGTCACGTCAACATCACCTTTCAGCTACGCCAGAACCACTTGGCGGACACTCCGGAAACACCTGGCGGGCCGGCCACAACCACCTCTCAGACGTGCCAGAACCATGTGCCTGAGATGCCGGAACCACTCCCCGAACAGACCGAAACCACGTGCCAGACCTGCCTGAACCCCCTGGCGAGCACGCCTGATCCACCTGCTCAACTAGCCGGAACCAACTTCCTGACACGCCAAAATCACCTGCCAGGTATACCAGAACCACTTGGTGGACACTCCGGAATCATCTGCTGGACATGCCAGAACCAGCTCTCAGGCACACCAGAACCACGTGCCAGAGACGCCGGAAGCACCAGCTGAGCATGCCTGAGCCACCTGCTCGACTCGCAAGATACACCTGTCGGACAGGCGAAAATCACCAGCCGGGTACGCCAGAAACACTTGGCGGACGCTCCGGAATCACCTGTCGGGCGTGCCGGAACCACATCTCAGACTTGCCAGAACCATGTTCTGGACACGCCGGGACCACCTGCCGAGTATGCCGGAACCAGCTGATCCACTCCCCAGAACCACCTAGTGGACACGACAAAATCAACTGCCGGCTACGCCAGAACCACTCGGCAGACACTCCGGAATCACAGGCCAGGCATTCCGGAACCACCTCTCAGAGGTGCCAGAACCAAAGGCCGGACACTCCGGTATCACCTGCCGGGCATGCCGGAACAACCTCTCAGAGGTGCCAGAACCACATGCCGGGCACTCCGGAATCACCTGCCGGGCATGCTGGAACCACGTGATGGACATGCCGGAACCACCTGCCGGACATTCCGGAACCACCGGCTCGAATCCCTGGAACCATAGCCGGACATGCAAAATCACCTGCCGGCTACGCCAGAACCACTTGGCGAACACTCCGGTATCACCTGCGGGGCATGCCGGAACCAACTCTCAGAGGTGCCAGAACCACATGCCGTACACTCCGGAATCACCTGCCGGGCATGCCGGAAACACCTGCCGGTCATGCTGGAACCACCGGCTCGAATCGCCGGAACCATTGCCGGACATGCAAAATCACCTGCCGGCTATGACTGAACCACTTGGGGAACACTCCAGAATCACCTGCCAGGCATGGCGGAACCACCTCTCAGACATGCCGGAACCACATGCCAATGACACCGGACGCACCTGCCGAGCACGCCAGAACCACCTGCTCGAATGCCAAAACCACCTGCTGGACACGCCAAAATCACCTTCCGGCTACGCCACAACCATTTGGTGAACACTTCGGAATCACCTGCCGGGCTGGCTGGAACCACCTGCCTGTCACGCCAACATCACCTGCCAGCTATGCCAGAACCACTTGGCGGACACCATGGAAACACCTGTCGGGACGGCCGGAATCACCTCTCAGACATCCCAGAACCATGTGCCTGAGATGCCGGAACCACACCCCGAACAGACCGAAACCACCTGCCAGACCCGCCTGAACCACCTGCCGAGCACGCCGGAACCACCTACACGACTCGCTGGAACCACCTACCTGACACGCTAAAATCACCTGCCGGGTATGCCACAACCACTTGGTGGACACTCCGGAATCATCTGCCGGACATGCCAGAACCAGCTCTCAGACACACCAGAACCACGTGCCAGGCACGCCGGAAGCACCTGCTGAGCATGCCTGAGCCAAATGCTCGACTTGCCAGAAACACGTGCCAGACACGCCAAAATCACCTGCCGGGAACGCCAGAACCACGTGGCGGACACTCCGGAATCACCTTTCGGGCATGCCGGAACCAACTCTCAGACGTGCCAGAACCTCGTGCCGGACACGCTAGAGCCACCTGCCGGACAGACCGGAAACACCTGCTGGACACGCCGGAACCACCGGCTCGAGTCGCCGGAACCACCGCCGGACATGCAAAATGACCTGCCGGCTACGCCAGAACCACTTGGCGAACACTCCGGAATCACCTGTCGGGCATGCCAGAACCACCTCTCAGACTTGCCAGAACCATGTTCCGGACACGCCGGTACCACCTGCCAAGTATGCCGGAACCACATGATCCACTCCCCAGAACCACCTGCTGGACACGCCAGAATCACCTGCGGGCTACGCCAGAACCACTCGGCAGACACTCGGGAACCACCTGCCGGGCATGCCGCAACCACCTCTCAGAGGTGCCAGAACCATGTTCCGGACACGCCGGTACCACCTGCCGAGCTCGCCGGAACCACCTGCTGGACAAGCAAAAATCACCTGCCGGCTACGCCAGAACCACTCGGCAGACACTCCGGAATCACCTGCCGGGCTGGCTGGAACGACCTGCCGGTCACGTCAACATCACCTTTCAGCTACGCCAGAACCACTTGGCGGACACTCCGGAAACACCTGGCGGGCCGGCCACAACCACCTCTCAGACGTGCCAGAACCATGTGCCTGAGATGCCGGAACCACTCCCCGAACAGACCGAAACCACGTGCCAGACCTGCCTGAACCCCCTGGCGAGCACGCCTGATCCACCTGCTCAACTAGCCGGAACCAACTTCCTGACACGCCAAAATCACCTGCCAGGTATACCAGAACCACTTGGTGGACACTCAGGAATCATCTGCCGGACATGCCAGAACCAGCTCTCAGACACACCAGAACCACGTGCCAGAGACGCCGGAAGCACCAGCTGAGCATGCCTGAGCCACCTGCTCGACTCGCGAAAAACACCTGTCGGACATGTCAAAATCACCTGCCGGGTACGCCAGAAACACTTGGCGGACGCTCCGGAATCACCTGTCGGGCGTGCCGGAACCACCTCACAGACTTGCCTGAACCATGTTCTGGACACGCCGGTACCACCTGCCGAGTATGCCGGAACCAGCTGATCCACTCCCCAGAACCACCTAGTGGACACGACAAAATCAACTGCCGGCTACGCCAGAACCACTCGGCAGACACTCCGGAATCACAGGCCAGGCATTCCGGAACCACCTCTCAGAGGTGCCAGAACCACATGCCGGACACTCCGGAATCATCTGCTGGGCATGCCGGAACCACCTGCCGGACATGCCGGAACCACCTCTCAGACTTGCCAGAACCATGTTCCGGACATGCCGGAACCACCTTCCGAGCTCGCCGGAACCACCTGCTAGACACGCCAAAATCACCTGCCGGCTACGCCTGAACCACTCGGCAGACACTCCGGAATCACATGCCAGGCATTCCGGAACCACCTCTCAGAGGTGCCAGAACCAAATGCCGGACACTCCGGTATCACCTGCCGGGCATGCCGGAACCACCTCTCAGAGGTACCAGAACCACATGCCGGACACTCCGGAACCACCTGCCGGGGACGCCGGAACCACCTGATCCACTCTCCAGAACCACCTGCTGGACATGCCGGAATCACCTGCCGGACATGCAGGAACCACGGGCTCGACTCGCCGGAACCATTGCCAGACATGCAAAATCACCTACCAGCTACGCCAGAACCACTTGGCGAACACTCCGGAATCACCTGCCGGGCATGGCGGAACCACCTCTCAGACATGCCGGAACCGCATGCCAATGACACCGGAAGCACCTGCCCAGCACGCCAGAACCACCTGCTCGACTCGCCAAAACCACCTGCTGGACACATCAAAATCACCTTCCGGCTACGCCACAACCATTTGGTGAACACTTTGGAATCACCTGCCGGGCTGGCTGGAACCACCTGCCGGTCACGCCAACATCAACTGCCAGCTATTCCAGAACCACTTGGCGGACACCATGGAAACACCTGTCGGGCCGGCCGGAACCACCTATCAGACGTGCCAAACCATGTGCCTGAGATGCCGGAACCACACCCCGTACAGACCGAAACCACCTGCCAGACCCGCCTGAACCACCTGCCCAGCACGCCGGAACCACCTACTCGACTCGCTGGAACCACATACCTGACACGCTAAAATCACCTGCCGGGTATGCCACAACCACATGGTGGACACTCCGGAATCATCTGCCGGACATGCCAGAACCAGCTCTCAGACACACCAGAACCACGTGCCAGACACGCCGGAAGCACCTGCTGAGCATGCCTGAGCCAAATGCTCGACTTGCAAGAAACACCTGCCAGACAAGCCAAAATCACCTGCCGGGTACGCGAAAACCACGTGGCGGACACTCTGGAATCACCTGCCAGACACGGCGGAAGCACCGGCTCGACTCGCCGGATCCACCGCCGGACATGCAAAATGACCTGCCGGCTACGCCAGAACCACTTGACGAGCACTCCGGAATCACCTGTCGGGCATGCCAGAACCACCTCTCAGACTTGCCAGAACCATGTTCCGGACACGCCGGTACCACCTGCCGAGTATGCCTGAACCACCTGATCCACTCCCCAGAACCACCTGCTGGACACGCCAGAATCACCTGCCGACTACGCCAGAACCACTCGGCAGACACTCCGGATTCACCTGCCTGGCATGCCGGAACCACCTCTCAGAGGTGCCAGAACCACGTGGCGGACACTCCGGAATCACCTGTCGGGCATGCCGGAACCGAATCTCAGACGTGCCAGAACCTCGTGCCGGTCACGCCAGAACCACCTGCCGGACACGCAGGAACCACCGGCTCGACTCGCCGGAACCACCGCCGGACATGCAAAATGACCTGCCGGCTACGCCAGAACCACTTGGCGAACACTCCGGAATCACCTGTCGGGCATGCCGGAACCACCTCTCCGACTTGCCAGATCCATGTTCCGGACACGCCGGTACCACCTGCAGAGTATGCCGGAACCACGTGTTCCACTCCTCAGAACCACATGCTGGACACGCCAGAATCACCTGCCGACTACGCCAGAACCACTCGGCAGACACGCCGGAACCACCTGCCGGGCATGCCGGAACCACCTCTCAGAGGTGCCAGAACCACATGCCGGACACTCCGGAATCACCTGCCGGGCATGCCGGAACCACCTCTCAGAGGTGCCAGAACCACATGCCGGACACTCCTGAATACCCTGCCGGGCTGGCTCCAGAACCACTCGGCAGACACTCCGGAAACACCTGCCGGGCATGCCGGAACCACCTCTCAGACATGCCGGAACCACATGCCAATGACACTGGATGCACCTGCAGAGCACGCCAGAACCACCTGCTCGACTCCCCAAAACCACCTTCTGGACAGGCCAAAATCACCTGCCGGCTACGCCACAACCTCTTGGTGAACTCTTCGGAATCACCTGCCGGGCTTGCTGGAACCACCTGCCGGTCACGCCAACATCACCTGCCAGCTATCCCAGAACCTCTTGGCGGACACCATGGAAACACCTGTCGGGCCGGCCGGAACCGCCTATCAGACGTTCCAGAACCATGTGCCTGAGATGCCGGAACCACACCCCGAACAGACCGAAACCACCTGCCAGACTGCCTGAACCACCTGCCGAGCACGCCGGAACCACCTACTCGACTCGCCGGAACCACCTACCTGACATGCTAAAATCACCTGCCGGGTATGCCACAACCACTTGGTGGACACTCCGGAATCATCTGCCGGACATGCCAGAACCAGTTCTCAGACACACCAGAACCACGTGCCGGACACGCCGGAAGCACATGCTGATCATGCCTGAGCCAAATGCTCAACTTGCAAGAAACACCTGAAAAACACGCCAAAATCACCTGCCGGGTACGTAGAACCACGTGGCGGACACTCCGGAATCACCTGTCGGGCATGCCGGAACCAACTCTCAGTCGTGCCAGAACCTCGTGCCTGTCACGCCAGAACCACCTGCCGGACACGCCGGAACCACCGGCTTGACTCGCCGGAACCACCGCCGGACATGCAAAATGACCTGCCGGCTACGCCAGAACCACTTGGCGAACACTCCGGAATCACCTGTCGGGCATGCCGGAACCGCCTCACAGACTTGCCAGAACCATGTTCCGGACACGCCGGTACCACCTGCAGAGTATGCCGGAACCACCTGATCCACTCCTCAGAACCACATGCTGGACACGCCAGAATCACCTGCCGACTACGCCAGAACCACTCGGCAGACACGCCGGAACCACCTGCGGGGCATGCCGGAACCACCTCTCAGAGGTGCCAGAACCACATGCCGGACACTCCGGAATCACCTGCCGGGCATGCCGGAACCACCTCTCAGAGGTGCCAGAATCACATGCCGGACACTCCGGAATCAAGTGCCGGGCATGCCGGAACCATCTCTCAGACGTGCCAGAAGCATGTTCCACCTGCCGAGCTCGCCGGAACCACCTGCTGGACACGCCAAAATCACCTTCCGGCTACGCCAGAACCACTCGGCAGACACTCCGGAATCACCTGCCGGGCTGGCTGGAACCACCTGCTGTTCTCGCCTACATCACCTTTCAGCTACGCCAGAACCACTTGGCGGACACTCCGGAAACACCTGTCCGGCCGGCCGGAACCACCTCTCAGACGTGCCAGAACCCTGTGCCTGAGATGCCGGAACCACTCCCCGAACAGACCGAAACCACCTGCCAGACCGCCTGAACCACCTGCCGAGCACGCCGGAACCACCTACTCGACTCGCCGGAACCACCTACCTGACACGCTAAAATCACCTGCCGGGTATGCCACAACCACTTGGTGGACACTCAGGAATCATCTGCCGGACATGCCAGAACCAGCTCTCAGACACACCAGAACCACGTGCCGGACACGCCGGAAGCACCAGCTGAGCATGCCTGAGCCACCTGCTTGACTCGCAAGAAACACCTGTCGGACATGCCAAAATCACCTGCCGGGTACGCCAGAAACACTTGGCGGACACTCCGGAATCACCTGTCGGGCGTGCCGGAACCACCTCTCAGACTTGCCAGAACCAAATGCCGGACACTCCGGTATCACCTGCCGGGCATGCCGGAACCACCTCTCAGAGGTGCCTGAAGCACATGCCGGACACTCCGGAATCACCTGCCGGGCATGCTGGAACCACGTGCTGGACATGCCGGAAACACCTGCCGGTCATGCCGGAACCACCTGCCGGACATTCCGGAACGACCGGCTCGACACGCCGGAACCATTGCCAGACATGCAAAATCACCTGCCGGCTCAAGCAGAACCACTTGGCGAACATTCCGGTATCACCTGCCGGGCATGCCGGAACCACCTCTCAGAGGTGCCAGAACCACATGCCGGACACTCCGGAATCACCTGCCGGGCATGCCGGAACCACCTGCCGGACATCCCGGAACCACCGGCTCGACACGCCGGAAACATTGCCGGACATGCAAAATCACCTGCCGGCTACGCCAGAACCACTTGGCGAACACTCCGGAATCACCTGCCGGGCATGGCGGAACCACCTCTCAGACATGCCGGAACCACATGCCAATGACACCGGAAGCACCTGCCGAGCACGCCAGAACCACCTACTCGACTCGCTGGAACCACCTACCTGACATGCTAAAATCACCTGCCGGGTATGCCACAACCACTTGGTGGACAATCCGGAATCATCTGCCGGACATGTCAGAACCAGCTCTCAGACACACCAGAAGCACGTGCCAGACACGCCGGAAGCACCTGCTGAGCATGACTGAGCCAAATGCTCGACTTGCCAGAAACACCTGCCAGACACGCCAAAATCACCTGCCGGGTACGCCAGAACCACGTGGCGGACACTCCGGAATCACCTGTCGGGCATGCCGGAACCAACTCTCAGACGTGCCAGAACCTCGTGCCGGTCACGCCAGAACCACCTGCCGGACACGCCGGAACCACCGGCTCGACTCACCGGAACCACCGCCGGACATGCAAAATGACCTGCCGGCTACGCCAGAACCACTTGGTGAACACTCCGGAATCACCTGTCGGGCATGCCGGAACCGCCTCTCAGACTTGTCAGAACCATGCTCCGGACACGCCGGTACCAACAGCCGAGTATGCCGGGACCACCTGATCCACTCCGCAGAACCACCTGCTGCACACGCCAGAATCACCTGCCGACTACGCCAGAACCCCTCGGCAGACACTCCGGAACCACCTGCCGGGCATGCCGGAACCACCTCTCAGAGGTGCCAGAACCACATGCCGAACACTCCGAATCACCTGTCGGGCATGCCGGAACCGCCTCTCAGACTTGTCAGAACCATGCTCCGGACACGCCGGTACCACCTGCCGAGTATGCCGGAACCACCTGATCGACTCCCCAGAACGACCTGCTGGACACGCCAGAATCACCTGCCGACTACTCCAGAACCACTCGGCAGACACTCCGGAACCACCTGCCGGGCATGCCGGAACCACCTCTCAGAGGTGCCAGAACCACATGCCGGACACTCCAGAATCACCTGCAGGGCATGCCGGAACCACCTATCAGAGGTGCCAGAACCACATGCCAGACACTCCGGAATCACCTGCCGGGCATGACGGAACCATCTCTCAGACGTGCCAGAACCATGTTCCGGACACGCTGGTACCACCTGCCGAGCTCCCCTTAACCACCTGCTGGACACGCCAAAATCACCTGCCGGCTACGCCAGAACCACACGGCAGACACTCCGGAATCACCTGCCGGGCTGGCTGGAACCACCTGCTGGTCACGCCAAAGTCACCTTTCAGCTACGCCAGAACCACTTGGCGGACACTCCGGAAACACCTCTCCGGTCGGCCGGAACCACCTCTCAGACGTGCCAGAACCATGTGCCTGAGATGCCGGAACCACTCCCCGAACAGACCGAAACCACCTGCCAGACCCGCCTGAAACCCCTGGCGAGCACGCCTGATCCACCTGCTCAACTAGCCGGAACCAACTTCCTGACACGCCAAAATCACCTGCCAGGTATGCAAGAATCACTTGGTGGACACTTCGGAATCATCTGCCGGACATGCCAGAACCAGCTCTCAGACACACCAGAACCACGTGCCAGAGACGCCGGAAGCACCAGCTGAGCATGCCTGAGCCACCTGCTCGACTCGCAAGATACACCTTTTGGACATGTCAAAATCACCACCCGGGTACGCCAGAAACACTTGGCTGACGCTCCAGAATCACCTGTCGGGCGTGCCGGAACCACCTCTCAGACTTGCCAGAACCAAATGCCGGACACTCCGGTATCACCTTCCGGGCATGCCGGAACCACCTCTCAGAGGTGCCTGAACCACATGCCGGACACTCCGGAATCACCTGCCGGGCATGCTGGAACCACGTGCTGGACATGCCGGAACCACCTGCCGGACATGCCGGAACCACCTGCTGGACATTCCGGAACCACCGGCTCGACTCGCAGGAACCATTGCCGGACATGCAAAATCACCTGCCGGCTACGCCAGAACCGCTTGGCGAACACTCCGGTATCACCTGCCGGGCATGCCGGAACCACCTCTCAGAGGTGCCAGAACCACATGCCGGACACTCCGGAATCACCTGCCGGGCATGCCGGAATCACCTGCCGGTCACGCCAACATCACCTGCCAGCTATGCCAGAACCACTTGGCGGACACCATGGAAACACCTGTCGGGCCGGCCGGAACCACCTCTCAGACGTGCCAGAACCATGTGCCTGAGATGCCGGAACCACTCCCCGAAAAGACCGAAACGACCTGCCAGACCCGCCTGAACCACCTGCCGAGCACGCCTGAACCACCTACTCGACTCGCCGGAACCACCTACCTGACACGCTAAAATCACCTGCCGGGTATGCCAGAACCACTTGGTGGACACTCCGGAATCATCTGCCGGACATGCCAGAACCAGCTCTCAGACATACCAGAACCACGTGCCAGACACGCCGGAAGCACCTGCCGAGCATGCCTGAGCCAACTGCTCGACTTGCAAGAAACACCTGCCAGACAAGCCAAAATCACCTGCCGGGTACGCGAAAACCACGTGGCGGACACTCTGGAATCACCTGCCAGACACGGCGGAAGCACCGGCTCGACTCGCCGGATCCACCGCCGGACATGCAAAATGACCTGCCGGCTACGCCAGAACCACTTGACGAGCACTCCGGAATCACCTGTCGGGCATGCCAGAACCACCTCTCAGACTTGCCAGAACCATGTTCCGGACACGCCGGTACCACCTGCCGAGTATGCCTGAACCACCTGATCCACTCCCCAGAACCACCTGCTGGACACGCCAGAATCACCTGCCGACTACGCCAGAACCACTCGGCAGACACTCCGGATTCACCTGCCTGGCATGCCGGAACCACCTCTCAGAGGTGCCAGAACCACGTGGCGGACACTCCGGAATCACCTGTCGGGCATGCCGGAACCAAATCTCAGACGTGCCAGAACCTCGTGCCGGTCACGCCAGAACCACCTGCCGGACACGCAGGAACCACCGGCTCGACTCGCCGGAACCACCGCCGGACATGCAAAATGACCTGCCGGCTACGCCAGAACCACTTGGCGAACACTCCGGAATCACCTGTCGGGCATGCCGGAACCACCTCTCCGACTTGCCAGATCCATGTTCCGGACACGCCGGTACCACCTGCAGAGTATGCCGGAACCACGTGTTCCACTCCTCAGAACCACATGCTGGACACGCCAGAATCACCTGCCGACTACGCCAGAACCACTCGGCAGACACGCCGGAACCACCTGCCGGGCATGCCGGAACCACCTCTCAGAGGTGCCAGAACCACATGCCGGACACTCCGGAATCACCTGCCGGGCATGCCGGAACCACCTCTCAGAGGTGCCAGAACCACATGCCGGACACTCCTGAATACCCTGCCGGGCTGGCTCCAGAACCACTCGGCAGACACTCCGGAAACACCTGCCGGGCATGCCGGAACCACCTCTCAGACATGCCGGAACCACATGCCAATGACACTGGATGCACCTGCAGAGCACGCCAGAACCACCTGCTCGACTCCCCAAAACCACCTTCTGGACAGGCCAAAATCACCTGCCGGCTACGCCACAACCTCTTGGTGAACTCTTCGGAATCACCTGCCGGGCTTGCTGGAACCACCTGCCGGTCACGCCAACATCACCTGCCAGCTATCCCAGAACCTCTTGGCGGACACCATGGAAACACCTGTCGGGCCGGCCGGAACCGCCTATCAGACGTTCCAGAACCATGTGCCTGAGATGCCGGAACCACACCCCGAACAGACCGAAACCACCTGCCAGACTGCCTGAACCACCTGCCGAGCACGCCGGAACCACCTACTCGACTCGCCGGAACCACCTACCTGACATGCTAAAATCACCTGCCGGGTATGCCACAACCACTTGGTGGACACTCCGGAATCATCTGCCGGACATGCCAGAACCAGTTCTCAGACACACCAGAACCACGTGCCGGACACGCCGGAAGCACCTGCTGATCATGCCTGAGCCAAATGCTCAACTTGCAAGAAACACCTGAAAAACACGCCAAAATCACCTGCCGGGTACGTAGAACCACGTGGCGGACACTCCGGAATCACCTGTCGGGCATGCCGGAACCAACTCTCAGTCGTGCCAGAACCTCGTGCCTGTCACGCCAGAACCACCTGCCGGACACGCCGGAACCACCGGCTTGACTCGCCGGAACCACCGCCGGACATGCAAAATGACCTGCCGGCTACGCCAGAACCACTTGGCGAACACTCCGGAATCACCTGTCGGGCATGCCGGAACCGCCTCACAGACTTGCCAGAACCATGTTCCGGACACGCCGGTACCACCTGCAGAGTATGCCGGAACCACCTGATCCACTCCTCAGAACCACATGCTGGACACGCCAGAATCACCTGCCGACTACGCCAGAACCACTCGGCAGACACGCCGGAACCACCTGCGGGGCATGCCGGAACCACCTCTCAGAGGTGCCAGAACCACATGCCGGACACTCCGGAATCACCTGCCGGGCATGCCGGAACCACCTCTCAGAGGTGCCAGAATCACATGCCGGACACTCCGGAATCAAGTGCCGGGCATGCCGGAACCATCTCTCAGACGTGCCAGAAGCATGTTCCACCTGCCGAGCTCGCCGGAACCACCTGCTGGACACGCCAAAATCACCTTCCGGCTACGCCAGAACCACTCGGCAGACACTCCGGAATCACCTGCCGGGCTGGCTGGAACCACCTGCTGTTCTCGCCTACATCACCTTTCAGCTACGCCAGAACCACTTGGCGGACACTCCGGAAACACCTGTCCGGCCGGCCGGAACCACCTCTCAGACGTGCCAGAACCCTGTGCCTGAGATGCCGGAACCACTCCCCGAACAGACCGAAACCACCTGCCAGACCGCCTGAACCACCTGCCGAGCACGCCGGAACCACCTACTCGACTCGCCGGAACCACCTACCTGACACGCTAAAATCACCTGCCGGGTATGCCACAACCACTTGGTGGACACTCAGGAATCATCTGCCGGACATGCCAGAACCAGCTCTCAGACACACCAGAACCACGTGCCGGACACGCCGGAAGCACCAGCTGAGCATGCCTGAGCCACCTGCTTGACTCGCAAGAAACACCTGTCGGACATGCCAAAATCACCTGCCGGGTACGCCAGAAACACTTGGCGGACACTCCGGAATCACCTGTCGGGCGTGCCGGAACCACCTCTCAGACTTGCCAGAACCAAATGCCGGACACTCCGGTATCACCTGCCGGGCATGCCGGAACCACCTCTCAGAGGTGCCTGAAGCACATGCCGGACACTCCGGAATCACCTGCCGGGCATGCTGGAACCACGTGCTGGACATGCCGGAAACACCTGCCGGTCATGCCGGAACCACCTGCCGGACATTCCGGAACGACCGGCTCGACACGCCGGAACCATTGCCAGACATGCAAAATCACCTGCCGGCTCAAGCAGAACCACTTGGCGAACATTCCGGTATCACCTGCCGGGCATGCCGGAACCACCTCTCAGAGGTGCCAGAACCACATGCCGGACACTCCGGAATCACCTGCCGGGCATGCCGGAACCACCTGCCGGACATCCCGGAACCACCGGCTCGACACGCCGGAAACATTGCCGGACATGCAAAATCACCTGCCGGCTACGCCAGAACCACTTGGCGAACACTCCGGAATCACCTGCCGGGCATGGCGGAACCACCTCTCAGACATGCCGGAACCACATGCCAATGACACCGGAAGCACCTGCCGAGCACGCCAGAACCACCTACTCGACTCGCTGGAACCACCTACCTGACATGCTAAAATCACCTGCCGGGTATGCCACAACCACTTGGTGGACAATCCGGAATCATCTGCCGGACATGTCAGAACCAGCTCTCAGACACACCAGAAGCACGTGCCAGACACGCCGGAAGCACCTGCTGAGCATGACTGAGCCAAATGCTCGACTTGCAAGAAACACCTGCCAGACACGCCAAAATCACCTGCCGGGTACGCCAGAACCACGTGGCGGACACTCCGGAATCACCTGTCGGGCATGCCGGAACCAACTCTCAGACGTGCCAGAACCTCGTGCCGGTCACGCCAGAACCACCTGCCGGACACGCCGGAACCACCGGCTCGACTCACCGGAACCACCGCCGGACATGCAAAATGACCTGCCGGCTACGCCAGAACCACTTGGTGAACACTCCGGAATCACCTGTCGGGCATGCCGGAACCGCCTCTCAGACTTGTCAGAACCATGCTCCGGACACGCCGGTACCAACAGCCGAGTATGCCGGGACCACCTGATCCACTCCGCAGAACCACCTGCTGCACACGCCAGAATCACCTGCCGACTACGCCAGAACCCCTCGGCAGACACTCCGGAACCACCTGCCGGGCATGCCGGAACCACCTCTCAGAGGTGCCAGAACCACATGCCGAACACTCCGAATCACCTGTCGGGCATGCCGGAACCGCCTCTCAGACTTGTCAGAACCATGCTCCGGACACGCCGGTACCACCTGCCGAGTATGCCGGAACCACCTGATCGACTCCCCAGAACGACCTGCTGGACACGCCAGAATCACCTGCCGACTACTCCAGAACCACTCGGCAGACACTCCGGAACCACCTGCCGGGCATGCCGGAACCACCTCTCAGAGGTGCCAGAACCACATGCCGGACACTCCAGAATCACCTGCAGGGCATGCCGGAACCACCTATCAGAGGTGCCAGAACCACATGCCGGACACTCCGGAATCACCTGCCGGGCATGACGGAACCATCTCTCAGACGTGCCAGAACCATGTTCCGGACACGCTGGTACCACCTGCCGAGCTCCCCTTAACCAACTGCTGGACACGCCAAAATCACCTGCCGGCTACGCCAGAACCACACGGCAGACACTCAGGAATCACCTGCCGGGCTGGCTGGAACCACCTGCTGGTCACGCCAAAGTCACCTTTCAGCTACGCCAGAACCACTTGGCGGACACTCCGGAAACCCCTCTCCGGCCAGCCGGAACCACCACTCAGACGTGCCAGAACCATGTGCCTGGGATGCCGGAACCACTCCCCGAACAGACCGAAACCACCTGCCAGACCCGCCTGAAACCCCTGGCGAGCACGCCTGATCCACCTGCTCAACTAGCCGGAACCAACTTCCTGACACGCCAAAATCACCTGCCAGGTATACAAGAACCACTTGGTGGACACTCCGGAATCATCTGCCGGACATGCCAGAACCAGCTCTCAGACACACCAGAACCACGTGCCAGAGACGCCGGAAGCACCAGCTGAGCATGCCTGAGCCACCTGCTCGACTCGCAAGATACACCTTTTGGACATGTCAAAATCACCACCCGGGTACGCCAGAAACACTTGGCTGACGCTCCAGAATCACCTGTCGGGCGTGCCGGAACCACCTCTCAGACTTGCCAGAACCAAATGCCGGACACTCCGGTATCACCTTCCGGGCATGCCGGAACCACCTCTCAGAGGTGCCTGAACCACATGCCGGACACTCCGGAATCACCTGCCGGGCATGCTGGAACCACGTGCTGGACATGACGGAACCACCTGCCGGACATGCCGGAACCACCTGCTGGACATTCCGGAACCACCGGCTCGACTCGCAGGAACCATTGCCGGACATGCAAAATCACCTGCCGGCTACGCCAGAACCGCTTGGCGAACACTCCGGTATCACCTGCCGGGCATGCCGGAACCACCTCTCAGAGGTGCCAGAACCACATGCCGGACACTCCGGAATCACCTGCCGGGCATGCCGGAATCACCTGCCGGTCACGCCAACATCACCTGCCAGCTATGCCAGAACCACTTGGCGGACACCATGGAAACACCTGTCGGGCCGGCCGGAACCACCTATCAGACGTGCCAGAACCATGTGCCTGAGATGCCGGAACCACTCCCCGAAAAGACCGAAACGACCTGCCAGACCCGCCTGAACCACCTGCCGAGCACGCCGGAACCACCTACTCGACTCGCTGGAACCACCTACCTGACACGCTAAAATCACCTGCCGGGTATGCCACAACCACTTGGTGGACACTCCGGAATCATCTGCCGGACATGCCAGAACCAGCTCTCAGACACACCAGAACCACGTGCCAGACACGCCGGAAGCACCTGCTGAGCATGCCTGAGCCAAATGCTCGACTTGCAAGAAACACCTGCCAGGCACGCCAAAATCACCTGCCGGGTACGCCAGAACCACGTGGCAGACACTCCGGAATCACCTGTCGGGCATGCCGGAACCAACTCTCAGACGTGCCAGAACCTCGTGCCGGTCACGCCAGAACCACCTGCCGGACACGCCGGAACCACCGGCTCGACTCGCCGGAACCACCGCCGGACATGCAAAATGACCTGCCGGCTACGCCAGAACCACTTGGCGAACACTCCGGAATCACCTGCCGGGCATGCCGGAACCACCTCTCAGAGGTGCCAGAACCACATGCCGGACACTCCCGAATCACCTGACGAGCATGCCTTAACCATCTCTCAGACGTGCCAGAACCATGTTCCGGACACGCTGGTACCACCTGCCGAGCTCGCCGGAACCACCTGCTGGACACGCCAAAATCACCTGCCAGCTACGCCAGAACCACACGGCAGACACTCAGGAATCACCTGCCGTGCTGGCTGGAACCACCTGCTGGTCACGCCAACATCACCTTTCAGCTACGCCAGAACCACTTGGCGGCCACTCCGGAAACACCTCTCCGGCCGGCCGGAACCACCTCTCAGACGTGACAGAACCCTGTGCCTGAGATGCCCGAACCACTCCCCGAACAGACCGAAACCTCCTGCCAGACCCGCCTGAACCCCCTGGCGAGCACGCCTGATCTACCTGCTCAACTAGCCGGAACCAACTTCCTGACACGCCAAAATCACCTGCCGGCTACGCAACAATCATTTGGTGAACTCTTCGGAATCACCTGACGGGCTGGCTCCAGAACCACTCTGCAGACTCTCCGGGAACACCTGACGGGCATGCCGGAACCACCTCTCAGACATGCCGGAACCACATGACAATGACACCGGAAGCACCTGCCGAGCACGCCAGATCCACCTGCTCGACTCGCCAAAACCACCTGCTGGACACGCCAAAATCACCTGCCGGCTACGCCACAACCATTTGGTGAACTCTTCGGAATCACCTGCCGGGCTTGCTGGAACCACCTGCTGGTCACGCCAACATCACCTGCCAGCTATGCCAGAACCACTAGGGGACACCATGGAAACACCTGTCGGGCCGGCCGGAACCACCTCTCAGACGTGCCAGAACCATGAGCCTGAGATGCCGGAACCACTCCCGGAAAAGACCGAAACCACCTGCCAGACGTGCCTGAACCCCCTGGCGAGCACGCCTGATCCACCTGCTCAACTAGCCGAAACCAACTTCCTGACACGCCAAAATCAACTGCCAGGTATACAAGAACCACTTGGTGGACACTCCGGAATCACCTGTCGGCCATGCTGGAACCAACTCTCAGACGTGCCAGAACCTCGTGCCGGTCACGCCAGAACCACTTGCCGGACACGCCGGAACCACCGGCTCGACTCGCCGAACCACCGCCGGACATGCAAAATGACCTGCCGGCTACGCCAGAACCACTTGGCGAACACTCCGGAATCACCTGTCGGGCATGCGGGAACCGCCTCTCAGACTTGCCAGAACCATGTTCCGGACACGCCGGTACCACCTGCCGAGTATGCCGGAACCAGCTGATCCACTCCCCAGAACCACCTAGTGGACACGCCAAAATCAACTGCCGGCTACGCCAGAACCACTAGGCAGACACTCCGGAATCACATGCCAGGCATTCCGGAACCACCTCTCAGAGGTGCCAGAACCAAATGCCGGACACTCCGGTATCACCTGCCGGGCATGCAGGAACCACCTATCAGAGGTGCCAGAACCACTTGCCGGACACTCCGGAATCACCTGCCGGGCATGCCGGAACCACCTGCCGGACATGCCGGAACCACCGGCTCGACTCGCCTGAACCATTGCCGGACATGGAAAATCATCTGCCGGCTACGCCAGAACCACTCGGCGAACACTGCGGAATCACCTGCCGGGCATGGTGGAACCACCTCTCAGACATGCCGGAACCACATGCCAATGACACCGGAAGCACCTGCCGAGCACGCCAGAACCACCTGCTCGACTCGCCAAAACCACCTGCTGGACACGCCATAATCACCTTCCGGCTACGTCACAACCATTTGGTGAACACTTCGGAATCATCTGCCTGGCTAGCTGGAACCACCTGCTGGTCACGCCAACATCACCTGCCAGCTATGCCAGAACCACTTGTCGGACACCATGGAAACACTTGTCGGGCCGGCCGGAATCACCTCTCAGACGTGCCAGAACCATGTGCCTGAGATGTCGGAACCACACCCCGAACAGACCGAAACCACCTGCCAGACCCGCCTGAACCACCTGCCGAGCACGCCGGAACCACCTACTCGACTCGCTGGAACCACCTACCTGACACGCTAAAATCACCAGCCGGGTATCCCACAGCCACTTGGTGGACACTCCGGAATCATCTGCCGGACATGCCAGAACCAGCTCTCAGACACACCAGAACCACGTGCCAGACACGCCAGAAGCACCTGCTGAGCATGCCTGAGCCAAATGCTCGACTTTCAAGAAGCACCTGCCAGACACGCCAAAATCACCTGCCGGGTACGCCAGAACCATATGGCGGACACTCCGGAATCACCTGTCGGGCATGCTGGAACCAACTCTCAGACGTGCCAGAACCTCGTGCCGGTCACGCCAGAACCACCTGCCGGACACGCCGTAACCACCGGCTCGACTCGCCACAACCACCGCCAGCCATGCAAAATGACCTGCCGGCTACACCTGAACCACTTGGCGAACACTGCGGAATCACCTGTCGGGCATGCAGGAACCGCCTCACAGACTTGTCATAACCATGTCCCGGACACGCCGGTACCACCTGCCGAGTATGCCGGAACCACCTGATCCACTCCCCACAACCACCAACTGGACACGCCAGAATCACCTGCCGACTAAGCCAGAACCACTCGGCAGACACTCCGGAATCACATGCCAGGTATTCCGGAACCACCTCTCAGAGGTGCCAGAACCAAATGCCAGACACTCCGGTATCACCTGCCGGGCATGGCGGAACCACCTCTCAGAGGTGCCAGAACCACATGCCGGACACTCCGGAATCACCTGCCGGGCATGCTGGAACCACATGCTGGACATGCCTGAACCACCTGCCGGACATGCCGGAACCACCTGCCGGACATTCCGGAACCACCGGCTCGACTCGCCGGAACCATTGCCGGACATGCAAAATCACCTGCCGGCTACGCCAGAACCACTTGGCGAACACTCCGGTATCACCTGGCGGGCATGCCGGAACCACCTCTCAGAGGTGCCAGAACCACATGCCGGACACTCCGGAATCACCTGCCGGGCATGCCGGAACCACCTGCCGGACATGCCGGAACCACCGGCTCGACTCGCCGGAACCATTGCCGGACATGCAAAATCACCTGCCGGCTATGCCAGAACCACTTGGGGAACACTCCGGAATCACATGCCTGGCATGGCGGAAGCACCTCTCAGACATGCCGGAATCACATGCCAATGACACCGGAAGCACCTGCCGAGCACGCCAGAACCACCTGCTCGACTCGCCAAAACCAACTGCTGGACACGCCAAAATCACCTGCCAGCTACGCCAGAACCACACGGCAGACACTCCGGAATCACCTGCCGGGCTGGCTGGAACCACCTGCCGGTCACGCCAACATCGCCTTTGACCTACGCCAGAACCGCTTCGCGGACACTCCGGAAACACCTGTCGGGCCGGCCGCAACCACCTCTCAGACGTGCCAGAACCATGTGCCTGAGATGCCGGAACCACTCCCCGAACAGAACGAAACCACGTGCCAGACCCGCCTGAACCCCCTGGCGAGCACGCCTGATCCACCTGCTCAACTAGCCGGAACCACCTTCCTGACATGCCAAAATCACCTCCCAGGTATATCAGAACCACTTGTTGGACACTCCGGAATCATCTGCCGGACATGCCAGAACCAGCTCTCAGACACACCAGAACCACGTGCCAGAGACGCCGGAAGCCCCAGCTGAGCATGCCTGAGCCACCGGCTCGACTCGCAAGAAACACCTGTCGGACATGCCAAAATCACCTGCAGGGTACGCCACAAGCACTTGGCGGACGCTCTGGAATCACCTGTCGGGCGTGCCGGAACCACCTCTCAGACTTGCCAGAACCATGTTCTGGACACGCCGGTACACCTGCCGAGTATGCCGGAACCAGCTGATCCACTCCCCAGAACCACCTAGTGGACACGCCAAAATCAACTGCCGGCTACGCCAGAACCACTCGGCAGACACTCCGGAATCACATGCCAGGCATTCCGGAACCACCTCTCAGAGGTGCCAGAACCAAATGCCGGACACTCCGGTATCACCTGCCGGGCATGCCGGAACCACCTCTCAGAGGTGCCAGAACCACATGCCGGACACTCCGGAATCACCTGCCGGGCATGCTGGAACCACGTGCTGGACATGCCGGAACCACCTGCCGGACATGCCGGAACCAACTGCCGGACATTCTGGAACCACCGGCTCGATTCGCCGGAACCATTGCCGGACATGCAAAATCACCTGCCGGCTACGCCAGAACCACTTGGCGAACACTCCGGTATCACCTGGCGGGCATGCCGGAACCACCTCTCAGCGTGCCAGAACCACATGCCGGACACTCCGGAATCACCTGCCGGGCATGCCGGAACCACCTGCCGGACATGTCGGAAGCACTGGCTCGACTCGCCGGAACCATTGCCGGACATGCAAAATCACCTGTCGGCTATGCCAGAACCACTTGGGGAACACTCCGGAATCACCAGCCGGGCATGGCCGAACCACCTCTCAGACATGCCGGAACCACATGCCAATGACACCGGAAGCACCTGCCGAGCACACCAGAACCACCTGCTCGACTCGCCAAAACCACCTGCTGGACACGCCAAAATCACCTTCCGGCTACGTCACAACCATTTGGTGAACACTTTGGAATCACCTGCCGGGTTTGCTGGAACCACCTGCCTGTCACGCCAACATCACCTGCCAGCTATGCCAGAACCACTTGGCGGACACCATGGAAACACCAGTCGGGCCGGCCGGAACCACCTATCAGACGTGTCAGAACCATGTGCCTGCGATGACGGAACCACTCCCCGAAAAGACCGAAACCACCTGCCAGACCCGCCTGAACCACCTGCCGAGCACGCCGGAACCACCTACTCGACTCGCTGGAACCACCTACCTGACACGCTAAAATCACCTGCCGGGTATGCCACAACCACTTGGTGGACACTCCGGAATCATGTGCCGGACATGCCAGAACCAGCTCTCAGACACACCAGAACCACGTGCCAGACACGCTGGAAGCACCTGCTGAGCATGCCTGAGCCAAATGCTCGACTTGCAAGAAGCACCTTCCAGACACGCCGAAATCACATGCCGGGTCCGCCAGAACCACGTGGCGGACACTCTGGAATCACCTGTCGGGCATGCTGGAACCAACTCTCAGACATGCCAGAACCTCGTGCCGGTCACGCCAGAACCAGCTGCCGGACACACCGGAACCACCGGCTCGACTCGCCGGAACCACCGCCGGACATGCAAAATGACCTGCCGGCTACGCCAGAACCACTTGGCGAACACTCCGGAATCACCTGTCGGGCATGCCGGAACCGCCTCTCAGACTTGCCAGAACCATGTTCCGGACACGCCGGTACCACCTGCCGAGTATGCCGGAACCACCTGATCCACTCCCCAGAACGACCTGCTGGACACGCCAGAATCAACTGCCGACTACGCCAGAACCACTCGGCAGACACTCCGGAACCACCTGCCGGGCATGCCGGAACCACCACTCAGAGGTGCCAGAACCACATTCCGGACACTCCGGAATCACCTGCCGGGCATGCTGGAACCACCTGCCGGACGTGCCGGAACCACCGGCTCGACTCGCCGGAACCATTGCCGGACATGCAAAATCACCTGCCGGCTATGCCAGAACCACTTGGGGAACACTCCGGAATCACATGCCGGGCATGGCGGAAGCACCTCTCAGACACGCCGGAACCACATGCCAATGACACCGGAAGCACCTGCCGAGCACGCCAGAACCACCTGCTCGACTCGTCAAAACCAACTGCTGGACACGCCAAAATCACCTGCCAGCTACGCCAGAACCACACGGCAGACACTCCGGAATCACCTGCCGGGCTGGCTGGAACCACCTGCCGTTCACGCCAACATCGCCTTTCACCTACTCCAGAACCACTTGGCGGACACTCCGGAAACACCTGTCGGGCCGGCCGCAACCACCTCTCAGACGTGCCAGAACCATGTGCCTGAGATGCCGGAACCACTCCCCGAACAGACCGAAACCACCTGCCAGACCCGCCTGAACCCCCTGGCGAGCACGCCTGATCCACCTGCTCAACTAGCCGGAACCACCTTCCTGACACGCCAAAATCACCTGCCAGGTATACCAGAACCACTTGATGGACACTCCGGAATCATCTGCCGGAGATGCCAGAACCAGCTCTCAGACACACCAGAACCATGTGCCAGAGACGCCAGAAGCCCCAGCTGAGCATGCCTGAGCCACCGGCTCGACTCGCAAGAAACACCTGTCGGACATGCCAAAATCACCTGCCGGGTACGCCACAAACACTTGGCGGACGCTCCGGAATCACCTGTCGGGCGTGCCGGAACCACCTCTCAGACTTGCCAGAACCATGTTCTGGACACGCCGGTACCACCTGCCGAGTATGCCGGAACCAGCTGATCCACTCCCCAGAACCACCTAGTGGACACGCCAAAATCAACTGCCGGCTACGCCAGAACCACTAGGCAGACACTCCGGAATCACATGCCAGGCATTCCGGAACCACCTCTCAGAGGTGCCAGAACCAAATGCCGGACACTCCGGTATCACCTGCCGGGCATGCCGGAACCACCTCTAAGAGGTGCCAGAACCACTTGCCGGACACTCCGGAATCACCTGCCGGGCAAGCCGGAACCACCTGCCGGACATGCCGGAACCACCGGCTCGACTCGCCGGAACCATTGCCGGACATGGAAAATCATCTGCCGGCTACGCCAGAACCACTTGGCGAACACTGCAGAATCACCTGCCGGGCATGGTGGAACCACCTCTCAGACATGCCGGAACCACATGCCAATGACACCGGAAGCACCTGCTGAGCATGCCAGAACCACCTGCTCGACTCGCCAAAACCACCTGCTGGACACGCCATAATCACCTTCCGGCTACGTCGCAACCATTTGGTGAAAACTTCGGAATCATCTGCCTGGCTGGCTGGAACCACCTGCCGGTCACGCCAACATCACCTGCCAGCTATGCCAGAACCACTTGTCGGACACCATGGAAACACCTGTCGGGCCGGCCGGAATCACCTCTCAGACGTGCCAGAACCATGTGCCTGAGATGTCGGAACCACACCCCGAACAGACCGAAACCACCTGCCAGACCCGCCTGAACCACCTGCCGAGCACGCCGGAACCACCTACTCGACTCGCTGGAACCACCTACCTGACACGCTAAAATCACCAGCCGGATATCCCACAGCCACTTGGTGGACACTCCGGAATCATCTGCCGGACATGCCAGAACCAGCTCTCAGACACACCAGAACCACGTGCCAGACACGCCAGAAGCACCTGCTGAGCATGCCTGAGCCAAATGCTCGACTTGCAAGAAGCACCTGCCAGACACGCCAAAATCACCTGCCGGGTACGCCAGAACCATATGGCGGACACTCCGGAATCACCTGTCGGGCATGCTGGAACCAACTCTCAGACGTGCCAGAACCTCGTGCCGGTCACGCCAGAACCACCTGCCGGACACGCCGGAACCACCGGCTCGACTCGCCAGAACCACCGCCAGCCAGGCAAAATGACCTGCCGGCTACACCTGAACCACTTGGCGAACACTCCGGAATCACCTGTCGGGCATGCCGGAACCGCCTCACAGACTTGTCATAACCATGTGCCGGACACGCCGGTACCACCTGCCGAGTATGCCGGAACCACCTGATCCACTCCCCACAACCACCAACTGGACACGCCAGAATCACCTGCCGACTACGCCAGAACCACTCGGCAGACACTCCGGAATCACATGCCAGGTATTCCGGAACCACCTCTCAGAGGTGCCAGAACCAAATGCCGGACACTCCGGTATCACCTGCCGGGCATGGCGGAACCACCTCTCAGAGGTGCCAGAACCACATGCCGGACACTCCGGAATCACCTGCCGGGCATGCTGGAACCACGTGCTGGACATGCCGGAACCACCTGCCGGACATGCCGGAACCACCTGCCGGACATTCGGGAACCACCGGCTCGACTCGCCGGAACCATTGCCGGACATGCAAAATCACCTGCCGGCTACGCCAGAACCACTTGGCGAACACTCCGGTATCACCTGGCGGGCATGCCGGAACCACCTCTCAGAGGTGCCAGAACCACATGCCGGACACTCCGGAATCACCTGCCGGGCATGCCGGAACCACCTGCCGGACATGCCGGAACCACCGGCTCGACTCGCCGGAACCATTGCCGGACATGCAAAATCACCTGCCGGCTATTCCAGAATCACTTGGGGAACACTCCGGAATCACCTCCCGGCCATGGCCGAACCACCTCTCAGACATGCCGGAACCACATGCCAAAGACACCGGAAGCACCTGCCGAGCACGCCAGAACCACCTGCTCGACTCGCCAAAACCACCTGCTGGACACGCCAAAATCACCTTCCGGCTACGTCACAACCATTTGGTGAACACTTCGGAATCACCTGCCGGGTTGGCTGGAACCACCTGCCGGTCACGCCAACATCACCTGCCAGCTATGCCAGAACCACTTGGCGGACACCATGGAAACACCTGTCGGGCCGGCCGGAACCACCTATCACACGTGTCAGAACCATGTGCCTGAGATGACGGAACCACACCCCGAACAGACCGAAACCACCTGCCAGACCCGCCTGAACCACCTGCCAAGCACGCCGGAACCACCTACTCGACTCGCTGGAACCACCTACCTGACACGCTAAAATCACCTGCCGGGTATGCCACAACCACTTGGTGGACACTCCGGAATCATGTGCCGGACATGCCAGAACCAGCTCTCAGACACACCAGAACCACGTGCCAGACACGCCGGAAGCACCTGCTGAGCATGCCTGAGCCAAAGGCTCGACTTGCAAGAAGCACCTGCCAGACACGCCAAAATCACCTGCCGGGTACGCCAGAACCACGTGGCGGACACTCCGGAATCACCTGTCGGGCATGCCGGAACCAACTCTCAGAGGTGCCAGAACCACATGCCGGACACTCCGGAATCACCTGCCGGGCATGCCGGAACCACCTGCCGGACATGCCGGAACCACCGGCTCGAGTCGCCTGAACCATTGCCGGACATGGAATATCACCTGCCGGCTACGCCAGAACCACTTGGCGAACACTCCGGAATCACCTGCCGGGCATGGCGGAACCACCCCTCAGACATGCCGGAACCACATGCCAATGACACCGGAAGCACCTGCCGAGCACGCCAGAACCACCTGCTCGACTCGCCAAAACCACCTGCTGGACGCGCCATAATCAACTTCTGGCTACGCCACAACCATTTGGTGAACACTTCGGAATCACCTGCCTGGCTGGCTGGAACCACCTGCCGGTCACGCCAACATCACCTGCCAGCTATGCCAGAACCACTTGGCGGACACCATGCAAACACCTGTCGGGCCGGCCGGAATCACCTCTCAGACGTGCCAGAACCATGTGCCTGAGATGTCGGAACCACTCCCCTAACAGACCGAAACCACCTGCCAGACCCGCCTGAACCACCTGCCGAGCACGCCGGAACCACCTACTCGAATTGCTGGAACCACCTACCTGACACGCTAAAATCACCAGCCGGGTATCCCACAGCCACTTGGTGGACACTCCGGAATCATGTGCCGGACATGCCAGAACCAGCTCTCAGACACACCAGAACCACGTGCCAGACACGCCGGAAGCACCTGCTGAGCATGCCTGAGCCAAATGCTCGACTTGCAAGAAGCACCTGCCAGAAACGACAAAATCACCTGCCGGGTACGCCAGAACCATGTGGCGGACACTCCGGAATAACCTGTCGGGCTTGCTGGAACCAACTCTCAGACGTGCCAGAACCTCGTGCCGGTCACGCCAGAACCACCTGCCGGACACGCCGGAACCACTGGCTCGACTCGCCAGAACCACCGCTGGCCATGCAAAATGACCTGCCTGCTACGCCAGAACCACTTGGCGAACACTCCGGAATCACCTGTCGGGCATGCCGGAACCGCCTCTCAGACTTGCCAGAACCATGTTCCGGACACGCCGGTACCACCTGCCGAGTATGCCGGAACCACCTGATCGACTCCCCAGAACGACCTGCTGGACACGCCAGAATCACCTGCCGACTACTCCAGAACCACTCGGCAGACACTCCGGAACCACCTGCCGGGCATGCCGGAACCACCTCTCAGAGGTGCCAGAACCACATGCCGGACACTCCAGAATCACCTGCAGGGCATGCCGGAACCACCTATCAGAGGTGCCAGAACCACATGCCGGACACTCCGGAATCACCTGCCGGGCATGACGGAACCATCTCTCAGACGTGCCAGAACCATGTTCCGGACACGCTGGTACCACCTGCCGAGCTCCCCTTAACCAACTGCTGGACACGCCAAAATCACCTGCCGGCTACGCCAGAACCACACGGCAGACACTCAGGAATCACCTGCCGGGCTGGCTGGAACCACCTGCTGGTCACGCCAAAGTCACCTTTCAGCTACGCCAGAACCACTTGGCGGACACTCCGGAAACCCCTCTCCGGCCAGCCGGAACCACCACTCAGACGTGCCAGAACCATGTGCCTGGGATGCCGGAACCACTCCCCGAACAGACCGAAACCACCTGCCAGACCCGCCTGAAACCCCTGGCGAGCACGCCTGATCCACCTGCTCAACTAGCCGGAACCAACTTCCTGACACGCCAAAATCACCTGCCAGGTATACAAGAACCACTTGGTGGACACTCCGGAATCATCTGCCGGACATGCCAGAACCAGCTCTCAGACACACCAGAACCACGTGCCAGAGACGCCGGAAGCACCAGCTGAGCATGCCTGAGCCACCTGCTCGACTCGCAAGATACACCTTTTGGACATGTCAAAATCACCACCCGGGTACGCCAGAAACACTTGGCTGACGCTCCAGAATCACCTGTCGGGCGTGCCGGAACCACCTCTCAGACTTGCCAGAACCAAATGCCGGACACTCCGGTATCACCTTCCGGGCATGCCGGAACCACCTCTCAGAGGTGCCTGAACCACATGCCGGACACTCCGGAATCACCTGCCGGGCATGCTGGAACCACGTGCTGGACATGACGGAACCACCTGCCGGACATGCCGGAACCACCTGCTGGACATTCCGGAACCACCGGCTCGACTCGCAGGAACCATTGCCGGACATGCAAAATCACCTGCCGGCTACGCCAGAACCGCTTGGCGAACACTCCGGTATCACCTGCCGGGCATGCCGGAACCACCTCTCAGAGGTGCCAGAACCACATGCCGGACACTCCGGAATCACCTGCCGGGCATGCCGGAATCACCTGCCGGTCACGCCAACATCACCTGCCAGCTATGCCAGAACCACTTGGCGGACACCATGGAAACACCTGTCGGGCCGGCCGGAACCACCTATCAGACGTGCCAGAACCATGTGCCTGAGATGCCGGAACCACTCCCCGAAAAGACCGAAACGACCTGCCAGACCCGCCTGAACCACCTGCCGAGCACGCCGGAACCACCTACTCGACTCGCTGGAACCACCTACCTGACACGCTAAAATCACCTGCCGGGTATGCCACAACCACTTGGTGGACACTCCGGAATCATCTGCCGGACATGCCAGAACCAGCTCTCAGACACACCAGAACCACGTGCCAGACACGCCGGAAGCACCTGCTGAGCATGCCTGAGCCAAATGCTCGACTTGCAAGAAACACCTGCCAGGCACGCCAAAATCACCTGCCGGGTACGCCAGAACCACGTGGCAGACACTCCGGAATCACCTGTCGGGCATGCCGGAACCAACTCTCAGACGTGCCAGAACCTCGTGCCGGTCACGCCAGAACCACCTGCCGGACACGCCGGAACCACCGGCTCGACTCGCCGGAACCACCGCCGGACATGCAAAATGACCTGCCGGCTACGCCAGAACCACTTGGCGAACACTCCGGAATCACCTGCCGGGCATGCCGGAACCACCTCTCAGAGGTGCCAGAACCACATGCCGGACACTCCCGAATCACCTGACGAGCATGCCTTAACCATCTCTCAGACGTGCCAGAACCATGTTCCGGACACGCTGGTACCACCTGCCGAGCTCGCCGGAACCACCTGCTGGACACGCCAAAATCACCTGCCAGCTACGCCAGAACCACACGGCAGACACTCAGGAATCACCTGCCGTGCTGGCTGGAACCACCTGCTGGTCACGCCAACATCACCTTTCAGCTACGCCAGAACCACTTGGCGGCCACTCCGGAAACACCTCTCCGGCCGGCCGGAACCACCTCTCAGACGTGACAGAACCCTGTGCCTGAGATGCCCGAACCACTCCCCGAACAGACCGAAACCTCCTGCCAGACCCGCCTGAACCCCCTGGCGAGCACGCCTGATCTACCTGCTCAACTAGCCGGAACCAACTTCCTGACACGCCAAAATCACCTGCCGGCTACGCAACAATCATTTGGTGAACTCTTCGGAATCACCTGACGGGCTGGCTCCAGAACCACTCTGCAGACTCTCCGGGAACACCTGACGGGCATGCCGGAACCACCTCTCAGACATGCCGGAACCACATGACAATGACACCGGAAGCACCTGCCGAGCACGCCAGATCCACCTGCTCGACTCGCCAAAACCACCTGCTGGACACGCCAAAATCACCTGCCGGCTACGCCACAACCATTTGGTGAACTCTTCGGAATCACCTGCCGGGCTTGCTGGAACCACCTGCTGGTCACGCCAACATCACCTGCCAGCTATGCCAGAACCACTAGGGGACACCATGGAAACACCTGTCGGGCCGGCCGGAACCACCTCTCAGACGTGCCAGAACCATGAGCCTGAGATGCCGGAACCACTCCCGGAAAAGACCGAAACCACCTGCCAGACGTGCCTGAACCCCCTGGCGAGCACGCCTGATCCACCTGCTCAACTAGCCGAAACCAACTTCCTGACACGCCAAAATCAACTGCCAGGTATACAAGAACCACTTGGTGGACACTCCGGAATCACCTGTCGGCCATGCTGGAACCAACTCTCAGACGTGCCAGAACCTCGTGCCGGTCACGCCAGAACCACTTGCCGGACACGCCGGAACCACCGGCTCGACTCGCCGAACCACCGCCGGACATGCAAAATGACCTGCCGGCTACGCCAGAACCACTTGGCGAACACTCCGGAATCACCTGTCGGGCATGCGGGAACCGCCTCTCAGACTTGCCAGAACCATGTTCCGGACACGCCGGTACCACCTGCCGAGTATGCCGGAACCAGCTGATCCACTCCCCAGAACCACCTAGTGGACACGCCAAAATCAACTGCCGGCTACGCCAGAACCACTAGGCAGACACTCCGGAATCACATGCCAGGCATTCCGGAACCACCTCTCAGAGGTGCCAGAACCAAATGCCGGACACTCCGGTATCACCTGCCGGGCATGCAGGAACCACCTATCAGAGGTGCCAGAACCACTTGCCGGACACTCCGGAATCACCTGCCGGGCATGCCGGAACCACCTGCCGGACATGCCGGAACCACCGGCTCGACTCGCCGGAACCATTGCCGGACATGGAAAATCATCTGCCGGCTACGCCAGAACCACTCGGCGAACACTGCGGAATCACCTGCCGGGCATGGTGGAACCACCTCTCAGACATGCCGGAACCACATGCCAATGACACCGGAAGCACCTGCCGAGCACGCCAGAACCACCTGCTCGACTCGCCAAAACCACCTGCTGGACACGCCATAATCACCTTCCGGCTACGTCACAACCATTTGGTGAACACTTCGGAATCATCTGCCTGGCTAGCTGGAACCACCTGCCGGTCACGCCAACATCACCTGCCAGCTATGCCAGAACCACTTGTCGGACACCATGGAAACACTTGTCGGGCCGGCCGGAATCACCTCTCAGACGTGCCAGAACCATGTGCCTGAGATGTCGGAACCACACCCCGAACAGACCGAAACCACCTGCCAGACCCGCCTGAACCACCTGCCGAGCACGCCGGAACCACCTACTCGACTCGCTGGAACCACCTACCTGACACGCTAAAATCACCAGCCGGGTATCCCACAGCCACTTGGTGGACACTCCGGAATCATCTGCCGGACATGCCAGAACCAGCTCTCAGACACACCAGAACCACGTGCCAGACACGCCAGAAGCACCTGCTGAGCATGCCTGAGCCAAATGCTCGACTTTCAAGAAGCACCTGCCAGACACGCCAAAATCACCTGCCGGGTACGCCAGAACCATATGGCGGACACTCCGGAATCACCTGTCGGGCATGCTGGAACCAACTCTCAGACGTGCCAGAACCTCGTGCCGGTCACGCCAGAACCACCTGCCGGACACGCCGTAACCACCGGCTCGACTCGCCACAACCACCGCCAGCCATGCAAAATGACCTGCCGGCTACACCTGAACCACTTGGCGAACACTGCGGAATCACCTGTCGGGCATGCAGGAACCGCCTCACAGACTTGTCATAACCATGTCCCGGACACGCCGGTACCACCTGCCGAGTATGCCGGAACCACCTGATCCACTCCCCACAACCACCAACTGGACACGCCAGAATCACCTGCCGACTAAGCCAGAACCACTCGGCAGACACTCCGGAATCACATGCCAGGTATTCCGGAACCACCTCTCAGAGGTGCCAGAACCAAATGCCAGACACTCCGGTATCACCTGCCGGGCATGGCGGAACCACCTCTCAGAGGTGCCAGAACCACATGCCGGACACTCCGGAATCACCTGCCGGGCATGCTGGAACCACATGCTGGACATGCCTGAACCACCTGCCGGACATGCCGGAACCACCTGCCGGACATTCCGGAACCACCGGCTCGACTCGCCGGAACCATTGCCGGACATGCAAAATCACCTGCCGGCTACGCCAGAACCACTTGGCGAACACTCCGGTATCACCTGGCGGGCATGCCGGAACCACCTCTCAGAGGTGCCAGAACCACATGCCGGACACTCCGGAATCACCTGCCGGGCATGCCGGAACCACCTGCCGGACATGCCGGAACCACCGGCTCGACTCGCCGGAACCATTGCCGGACATGCAAAATCACCTGCCGGCTATGCCAGAACCACTTGGGGAACACTCCGGAATCACATGCCTGGCATGGCGGAAGCACCTCTCAGACATGCCGGAATCACATGCCAATGACACCGGAAGCACCTGCCGAGCACGCCAGAACCACCTGCTCGACTCGCCAAAACCAACTGCTGGACACGCCAAAATCACCTGCCAGCTACGCCAGAACCACACGGCAGACACTCCGGAATCACCTGCCGGGCTGGCTGGAACCACCTGCCGGTCACGCCAACATCGCCTTTGACCTACGCCAGAACCGCTTCGCGGACACTCCGGAAACACCTGTCGGGCCGGCCGCAACCACCTCTCAGACGTGCCAGAACCATGTGCCTGAGATGCCGGAACCACTCCCCGAACAGAACGAAACCACGTGCCAGACCCGCCTGAACCCCCTGGCGAGCACGCCTGATCCACCTGCTCAACTAGCCGGAACCACCTTCCTGACATGCCAAAATCACCTCCCAGGTATATCAGAACCACTTGTTGGACACTCCGGAATCATCTGCCGGACATGCCAGAACCAGCTCTCAGACACACCAGAACCACGTGCCAGAGACGCCGGAAGCCCCAGCTGAGCATGCCTGAGCCACCGGCTCGACTCGCAAGAAACACCTGTCGGACATGCCAAAATCACCTGCAGGGTACGCCACAAGCACTTGGCGGACGCTCTGGAATCACCTGTCGGGCGTGCCGGAACCACCTCTCAGACTTGCCAGAACCATGTTCTGGACACGCCGGTACACCTGCCGAGTATGCCGGAACCAGCTGATCCACTCCCCAGAACCACCTAGTGGACACGCCAAAATCAACTGCCGGCTACGCCAGAACCACTCGGCAGACACTCCGGAATCACATGCCAGGCATTCCGGAACCACCTCTCAGAGGTGCCAGAACCAAATGCCGGACACTCCGGTATCACCTGCCGGGCATGCCGGAACCACCTCTCAGAGGTGCCAGAACCACATGCCGGACACTCCGGAATCACCTGCCGGGCATGCTGGAACCACGTGCTGGACATGCCGGAACCACCTGCCGGACATGCCGGAACCAACTGCCGGACATTCTGGAACCACCGGCTCGATTCGCCGGAACCATTGCCGGACATGCAAAATCACCTGCCGGCTACGCCAGAACCACTTGGCGAACACTCCGGTATCACCTGGCGGGCATGCCGGAACCACCTCTCAGCGTGCCAGAACCACATGCCGGACACTCCGGAATCACCTGCCGGGCATGCCGGAACCACCTGCCGGACATGTCGGAAGCACTGGCTCGACTCGCCGGAACCATTGCCGGACATGCAAAATCACCTGTCGGCTATGCCAGAACCACTTGGGGAACACTCCGGAATCACCAGCCGGGCATGGCCGAACCACCTCTCAGACATGCCGGAACCACATGCCAATGACACCGGAAGCACCTGCCGAGCACACCAGAACCACCTGCTCGACTCGCCAAAACCACCTGCTGGACACGCCAAAATCACCTTCCGGCTACGTCACAACCATTTGGTGAACACTTTGGAATCACCTGCCGGGTTTGCTGGAACCACCTGCCTGTCACGCCAACATCACCTGCCAGCTATGCCAGAACCACTTGGCGGACACCATGGAAACACCAGTCGGGCCGGCCGGAACCACCTATCAGACGTGTCAGAACCATGTGCCTGCGATGACGGAACCACTCCCCGAAAAGACCGAAACCACCTGCCAGACCCGCCTGAACCACCTGCCGAGCACGCCGGAACCACCTACTCGACTCGCTGGAACCACCTACCTGACACGCTAAAATCACCTGCCGGGTATGCCACAACCACTTGGTGGACACTCCGGAATCATGTGCCGGACATGCCAGAACCAGCTCTCAGACACACCAGAACCACGTGCCAGACACGCTGGAAGCACCTGCTGAGCATGCCTGAGCCAAATGCTCGACTTGCAAGAAGCACCTTCCAGACACGCCGAAATCACATGCCGGGTCCGCCAGAACCACGTGGCGGACACTCTGGAATCACCTGTCGGGCATGCTGGAACCAACTCTCAGACATGCCAGAACCTCGTGCCGGTCACGCCAGAACCAGCTGCCGGACACACCGGAACCACCGGCTCGACTCGCCGGAACCACCGCCGGACATGCAAAATGACCTGCCGGCTACGCCAGAACCACTTGGCGAACACTCCGGAATCACCTGTCGGGCATGCCGGAACCGCCTCTCAGACTTGCCAGAACCATGTTCCGGACACGCCGGTACCACCTGCCGAGTATGCCGGAACCACCTGATCCACTCCCCAGAACGACCTGCTGGACACGCCAGAATCAACTGCCGACTACGCCAGAACCACTCGGCAGACACTCCGGAACCACCTGCCGGGCATGCCGGAACCACCACTCAGAGGTGCCAGAACCACATTCCGGACACTCCGGAATCACCTGCCGGGCATGCTGGAACCACCTGCCGGACGTGCCGGAACCACCGGCTCGACTCGCCGGAACCATTGCCGGACATGCAAAATCACCTGCCGGCTATGCCAGAACCACTTGGGGAACACTCCGGAATCACATGCCGGGCATGGCGGAAGCACCTCTCAGACACGCCGGAACCACATGCCAATGACACCGGAAGCACCTGCCGAGCACGCCAGAACCACCTGCTCGACTCGTCAAAACCAACTGCTGGACACGCCAAAATCACCTGCCAGCTACGCCAGAACCACACGGCAGACACTCCGGAATCACCTGCCGGGCTGGCTGGAACCACCTGCCGTTCACGCCAACATCGCCTTTCACCTACTCCAGAACCACTTGGCGGACACTCCGGAAACACCTGTCGGGCCGGCCGCAACCACCTCTCAGACGTGCCAGAACCATGTGCCTGAGATGCCGGAACCACTCCCCGAACAGACCGAAACCACCTGCCAGACCCGCCTGAACCCCCTGGCGAGCACGCCTGATCCACCTGCTCAACTAGCCGGAACCACCTTCCTGACACGCCAAAATCACCTGCCAGGTATACCAGAACCACTTGATGGACACTCCGGAATCATCTGCCGGAGATGCCAGAACCAGCTCTCAGACACACCAGAACCATGTGCCAGAGACGCCAGAAGCCCCAGCTGAGCATGCCTGAGCCACCGGCTCGACTCGCAAGAAACACCTGTCGGACATGCCAAAATCACCTGCCGGGTACGCCACAAACACTTGGCGGACGCTCCGGAATCACCTGTCGGGCGTGCCGGAACCACCTCTCAGACTTGCCAGAACCATGTTCTGGACACGCCGGTACCACCTGCCGAGTATGCCGGAACCAGCTGATCCACTCCCCAGAACCACCTAGTGGACACGCCAAAATCAACTGCCGGCTACGCCAGAACCACTAGGCAGACACTCCGGAATCACATGCCAGGCATTCCGGAACCACCTCTCAGAGGTGCCAGAACCAAATGCCGGACACTCCGGTATCACCTGCCGGGCATGCCGGAACCACCTCTAAGAGGTGCCAGAACCACTTGCCGGACACTCCGGAATCACCTGCCGGGCAAGCCGGAACCACCTGCCGGACATGCCGGAACCACCGGCTCGACTCGCCGGAACCATTGCCGGACATGGAAAATCATCTGCCGGCTACGCCAGAACCACTTGGCGAACACTGCAGAATCACCTGCCGGGCATGGTGGAACCACCTCTCAGACATGCCGGAACCACATGCCAATGACACCGGAAGCACCTGCTGAGCATGCCAGAACCACCTGCTCGACTCGCCAAAACCACCTGCTGGACACGCCAT
This sequence comes from Equus przewalskii, assembly GCF_037783145.1. Lineage (NCBI taxonomy): Eukaryota > Metazoa > Chordata > Mammalia > Perissodactyla > Equidae > Equus > Equus przewalskii. The sequence goes on along the minus strand of NW_027227892.1, from coordinate 16,088 downwards.
AATCACCTTCCGGCTACGTCGCAACCATTTGGTGAAAACTTCGGAATCATCTGCCTGGCTGGCTGGAACCACCTGCCGGTCACGCCAACATCACCTGCCAGCTATGCCAGAACCACTTGTCGGACACCATGGAAACACCTGTCGGGCCGGCCGGAATCACCTCTCAGACGTGCCAGAACCATGTGCCTGAGATGTCGGAACCACACCCCGAACAGACCGAAACCACCTGCCAGACCCGCCTGAACCACCTGCCGAGCACGCCGGAACCACCTACTCGACTCGCTGGAACCACCTACCTGACACGCTAAAATCACCAGCCGGATATCCCACAGCCACTTGGTGGACACTCCGGAATCATCTGCCGGACATGCCAGAACCAGCTCTCAGACACACCAGAACCACGTGCCAGACACGCCAGAAGCACCTGCTGAGCATGCCTGAGCCAAATGCTCGACTTGCAAGAAGCACCTGCCAGACACGCCAAAATCACCTGCCGGGTACGCCAGAACCATATGGCGGACACTCCGGAATCACCTGTCGGGCATGCTGGAACCAACTCTCAGACGTGCCAGAACCTCGTGCCGGTCACGCCAGAACCACCTGCCGGACACGCCGGAACCACCGGCTCGACTCGCCAGAACCACCGCCAGCCAGGCAAAATGACCTGCCGGCTACACCTGAACCACTTGGCGAACACTCCGGAATCACCTGTCGGGCATGCCGGAACCGCCTCACAGACTTGTCATAACCATGTGCCGGACACGCCGGTACCACCTGCCGAGTATGCCGGAACCACCTGATCCACTCCCCACAACCACCAACTGGACACGCCAGAATCACCTGCCGACTACGCCAGAACCACTCGGCAGACACTCCGGAATCACATGCCAGGTATTCCGGAACCACCTCTCAGAGGTGCCAGAACCAAATGCCGGACACTCCGGTATCACCTGCCGGGCATGGCGGAACCACCTCTCAGAGGTGCCAGAACCACATGCCGGACACTCCGGAATCACCTGCCGGGCATGCTGGAACCACGTGCTGGACATGCCGGAACCACCTGCCGGACATGCCGGAACCACCTGCCGGACATTCGGGAACCACCGGCTCGACTCGCCGGAACCATTGCCGGACATGCAAAATCACCTGCCGGCTACGCCAGAACCACTTGGCGAACACTCCGGTATCACCTGGCGGGCATGCCGGAACCACCTCTCAGAGGTGCCAGAACCACATGCCGGACACTCCGGAATCACCTGCCGGGCATGCCGGAACCACCTGCCGGACATGCCGGAACCACCGGCTCGACTCGCCGGAACCATTGCCGGACATGCAAAATCACCTGCCGGCTATTCCAGAATCACTTGGGGAACACTCCGGAATCACCTCCCGGCCATGGCCGAACCACCTCTCAGACATGCCGGAACCACATGCCAAAGACACCGGAAGCACCTGCCGAGCACGCCAGAACCACCTGCTCGACTCGCCAAAACCACCTGCTGGACACGCCAAAATCACCTTCCGGCTACGTCACAACCATTTGGTGAACACTTCGGAATCACCTGCCGGGTTGGCTGGAACCACCTGCCGGTCACGCCAACATCACCTGCCAGCTATGCCAGAACCACTTGGCGGACACCATGGAAACACCTGTCGGGCCGGCCGGAACCACCTATCACACGTGTCAGAACCATGTGCCTGAGATGACGGAACCACACCCCGAACAGACCGAAACCACCTGCCAGACCCGCCTGAACCACCTGCCAAGCACGCCGGAACCACCTACTCGACTCGCTGGAACCACCTACCTGACACGCTAAAATCACCTGCCGGGTATGCCACAACCACTTGGTGGACACTCCGGAATCATGTGCCGGACATGCCAGAACCAGCTCTCAGACACACCAGAACCACGTGCCAGACACGCCGGAAGCACCTGCTGAGCATGCCTGAGCCAAAGGCTCGACTTGCAAGAAGCACCTGCCAGACACGCCAAAATCACCTGCCGGGTACGCCAGAACCACGTGGCGGACACTCCGGAATCACCTGTCGGGCATGCCGGAACCAACTCTCAGAGGTGCCAGAACCACATGCCGGACACTCCGGAATCACCTGCCGGGCATGCCGGAACCACCTGCCGGACATGCCGGAACCACCGGCTCGAGTCGCCTGAACCATTGCCGGACATGGAATATCACCTGCCGGCTACGCCAGAACCACTTGGCGAACACTCCGGAATCACCTGCCGGGCATGGCGGAACCACCCCTCAGACATGCCGGAACCACATGCCAATGACACCGGAAGCACCTGCCGAGCACGCCAGAACCACCTGCTCGACTCGCCAAAACCACCTGCTGGACGCGCCATAATCAACTTCTGGCTACGCCACAACCATTTGGTGAACACTTCGGAATCACCTGCCTGGCTGGCTGGAACCACCTGCCGGTCACGCCAACATCACCTGCCAGCTATGCCAGAACCACTTGGCGGACACCATGCAAACACCTGTCGGGCCGGCCGGAATCACCTCTCAGACGTGCCAGAACCATGTGCCTGAGATGTCGGAACCACTCCCCTAACAGACCGAAACCACCTGCCAGACCCGCCTGAACCACCTGCCGAGCACGCCGGAACCACCTACTCGAATTGCTGGAACCACCTACCTGACACGCTAAAATCACCAGCCGGGTATCCCACAGCCACTTGGTGGACACTCCGGAATCATGTGCCGGACATGCCAGAACCAGCTCTCAGACACACCAGAACCACGTGCCAGACACGCCGGAAGCACCTGCTGAGCATGCCTGAGCCAAATGCTCGACTTGCAAGAAGCACCTGCCAGAAACGACAAAATCACCTGCCGGGTACGCCAGAACCATGTGGCGGACACTCCGGAATAACCTGTCGGGCTTGCTGGAACCAACTCTCAGACGTGCCAGAACCTCGTGCCGGTCACGCCAGAACCACCTGCCGGACACGCCGGAACCACTGGCTCGACTCGCCAGAACCACCGCTGGCCATGCAAAATGACCTGCCGGCTACGCCAGAACCACTTGGCGAACACTCCGGAATCACCTGTCGGGCATGCCGGAACCGCCTCTCAGACTTGCCAGAACCATGTTCCGGACACGTCGGTACCACCTGCCGAGTATGCCGGAACCACCTGATCGACTCCCCAGAACGACCTGCTGGACACGCCAGAATCACCTGCCGACTACTCCAGAACCACTCGGCAGACACTCCGGAACCACCTGCCGGGCATGCCGGAACCACCTCTCAGAGGTGCCAGAACCACATGCCGGACACTCCAGAATCACCTGCAGGGCATGCCGGAACCACCTATCAGAGGTGCCAGAACCACATGCCGGACACTCCGGAATCACCTGCCGGGCATGACGGAACCATCTCTCAGACGTGCCAGAACCATGTTCCGGACACGCTGGTACCACCTGCCGAGCTCCCCTTAACCAACTGCTGGACACGCCAAAATCACCTGCCGGCTACGCCAGAACCACACGGCAGACACTCAGGAATCACCTGCCGGGCTGGCTGGAACCACCTGCTGGTCACGCCAAAGTCACCTTTCAGCTACGCCAGAACCACTTGGCGGACACTCCGGAAACCCCTCTCCGGCCAGCCGGAACCACCACTCAGACGTGCCAGAACCATGTGCCTGGGATGCCGGAACCACTCCCCGAACAGACCGAAACCACCTGCCAGACCCGCCTGAAACCCCTGGCGAGCACGCCTGATCCACCTGCTCAACTAGCCGGAACCAACTTCCTGACACGCCAAAATCACCTGCCAGGTATACAAGAACCACTTGGTGGACACTCCGGAATCATCTGCCGGACATGCCAGAACCAGCTCTCAGACACACCAGAACCACGTGCCAGAGACGCCGGAAGCACCAGCTGAGCATGCCTGAGCCACCTGCTCGACTCGCAAGATACACCTTTTGGACATGTCAAAATCACCACCCGGGTACGCCAGAAACACTTGGCTGACGCTCCAGAATCACCTGTCGGGCGTGCCGGAACCACCTCTCAGACTTGCCAGAACCAAATGCCGGACACTCCGGTATCACCTTCCGGGCATGCCGGAACCACCTCTCAGAGGTGCCTGAACCACATGCCGGACACTCCGGAATCACCTGCCGGGCATGCTGGAACCACGTGCTGGACATGACGGAACCACCTGCCGGACATGCCGGAACCACCTGCTGGACATTCCGGAACCACCGGCTCGACTCGCAGGAACCATTGCCGGACATGCAAAATCACCTGCCGGCTACGCCAGAACCGCTTGGCGAACACTCCGGTATCACCTGCCGGGCATGCCGGAACCACCTCTCAGAGGTGCCAGAACCACATGCCGGACACTCCGGAATCACCTGCCGGGCATGCCGGAATCACCTGCCGGTCACGCCAACATCACCTGCCAGCTATGCCAGAACCACTTGGCGGACACCATGGAAACACCTGTCGGGCCGGCCGGAACCACCTATCAGACGTGCCAGAACCATGTGCCTGAGATGCCGGAACCACTCCCCGAAAAGACCGAAACGACCTGCCAGACCCGCCTGAACCACCTGCCGAGCACGCCGGAACCACCTACTCGACTCGCTGGAACCACCTACCTGACACGCTAAAATCACCTGCCGGGTATGCCACAACCACTTGGTGGACACTCCGGAATCATCTGCCGGACATGCCAGAACCAGCTCTCAGACACACCAGAACCACGTGCCAGACACGCCGGAAGCACCTGCTGAGCATGCCTGAGCCAAATGCTCGACTTGCAAGAAACACCTGCCAGGCACGCCAAAATCACCTGCCGGGTACGCCAGAACCACGTGGCAGACACTCCGGAATCACCTGTCGGGCATGCCGGAACCAACTCTCAGACGTGCCAGAACCTCGTGCCGGTCACGCCAGAACCACCTGCCGGACACGCCGGAACCACCGGCTCGACTCGCCGGAACCACCGCCGGACATGCAAAATGACCTGCCGGCTACGCCAGAACCACTTGGCGAACACTCCGGAATCACCTGCCGGGCATGCCGGAACCACCTCTCAGAGGTGCCAGAACCACATGCCGGACACTCCCGAATCACCTGACGAGCATGCCTTAACCATCTCTCAGACGTGCCAGAACCATGTTCCGGACACGCTGGTACCACCTGCCGAGCTCGCCGGAACCACCTGCTGGACACGCCAAAATCACCTGCCAGCTACGCCAGAACCACACGGCAGACACTCAGGAATCACCTGCCGTGCTGGCTGGAACCACCTGCTGGTCACGCCAACATCACCTTTCAGCTACGCCAGAACCACTTGGCGGCCACTCCGGAAACACCTCTCCGGCCGGCCGGAACCACCTCTCAGACGTGACAGAACCCTGTGCCTGAGATGCCCGAACCACTCCCCGAACAGACCGAAACCACCTGCCAGACCCGCCTGAACCCCCTGGCGAGCACGCCGGATCCACATGCTCAACTAGCCGGAACCACCTTCCTGACACGCCAAAATCACCTGCCGGCTACGCCACAACCATTTGGTGAACTCTTCGGAATCACCTGCCGGGCTGGCTCCAGAACCACTCGGCAAACTCTCCGGAAACACCTGCCGGGCATGCCGGAACCACCTCTCAGACATGCCGGAACCACATGACAATGACACCGGAAGCACCTGCCGAGCACGCCAGAACCACCTGCTCGACTCGCCAAAACCACCTTCTGGACACGCCAAAATCACCTGCCGGCTACGCCAGAACCACTCGGCAGACACTCCGGAATCACCTGCCGGGCATGCCAGAACCACCTCTCAGAGGTGCCAGAACCACATGCCGAACACTCCGGAATCACCTGCCGGGCATGCCGGAACCACCTCTCAGAGGTGCCAGAACCACATGCCGGACACTCCGGAATCACCTGCCGGGCATGCCGGAACCACCTGCCGGACGTGCCGGAACCACCGGCTCGACTCGCCGGAACCATTGCCGGACATGCAAAATCACCTGCCGGCTATGCCAGAACCACTTGGGGAACACTCCGGAATCACATGCCGGGCATGGCGGAAGCACCTCTCAGACATGCCGGAACCACATGCCAATGACACCGGAAGCACATACCGAGCACGCCAGAACCACCTGCTCGACTCGCCAAAACCAGCTGCTGGACATGCCAAAATCACCTGCCAGCTACGCCAGAACCACACGGCAGACACTCCGGAATCACCTGTCGGGCTGGCTGGAACCACCTGCCGGTCACGCCAACATCACCTTTCACCTACGCCAGAACCATTTGGCGGACACTCCGGAAACACCTGTCGGGCCGGCCGGAACCACCTCTCAGACGTGCCAGAACCATGTGCCTGAGATGCCGGAACCACTCCCCGAACAGACCGAAACCACCTGCCAGACCCGCCTGAACCCCCTGGCGAGCACGCCTGATCCACCTGCTCAACTAGCCGGAACCAACTTCCTGACACGCCAAAATCACCTGCCAGGTATACCAGAACCACTTGGTGGACACTCCGGAATCATCTGCCGGACATGCCACAACCAGCTCTCAGACACACCAGAACCACGTGCCAGAGACGCCGGAAGCCCCAGCTGAGCATGCCTGAGCCACCGGCTCGACTCGCAAGAAACACCTGTCGGATATGCGAAAATCACCTGCCCGGTACGCCACAAACACTTGGCAGATGCTCCGGAATCACCTGTCGGGCGTGCCGGAACCAACTCTCAGACTTGCCAGAACCATGTTCTGGACACGCCGGTACGACCTGCCGAGTATGCCGGAACCAGCTGATCCACTCCCCAGAACCAGCTTGTGGACACGCCAAAATCAACTGCCGGCTACGCCAGAACCACTCGGCAGACACTCCGGAATCACAGGCCAGGCATTCCGGAACCACCTCTCAGAGGTGCCAGAACCAAATGCCGGACACTCCGGTATCACCTGCCGGGCATGCCGGAACCACCTCTCAGAGGTGCCAGAACCACATGCCGGACACTCCGGAGTCACCTGCCGGGCATGCCGGAACCACCTGCCGCACATGCCGGAACCACCGGCTCGACTCGCCGGAACCATTGCCGGACATGCAAAATCACCTGCCGGCTACGCCAGAACCACTTGGCGAACACTCCGGAATCACCTGCCGTGCATGGCGGTACCACCTCTCAGACATGCCGGAACCACATGCCAATGACACCGGAAGCACCTGCCGAGCACGCCAGAACCACCTGCTCGACTCGCCAAAACCACCTGCTGGACACGCTAAAATCACCTGCCGGCTACACCACAACCATTTGGTGAACTCTTCGGAATCACCTGCCGGGCTGGCTGGAACCACCTGCCGGTCACGCCAACATCACCTGCCAGCTATGCCAGAACCACTTGTCGGACACCATGGAAACACCTGCCGGGCATGCCGGAACCACCTATCAGACGTGCCAGAACCATGTGCCTGAGATGCCGGAACCATACCCCGAACAGACCGAAACCACCTGCCAGACCCTCCTGAACCACCTGCCGAGCACGCCAGAACCACCAGCTCGACTCGCGAAAACCACCTTCTGGACACGCCAAAATCACCTGCCGGCTACGCCAGAACCACTCGGCAGACACTCCGGAACCACCTGCCGGGCATGCCAGAACCACCTCTCAGAGGTGCCAGAACCACATGCCGAACACTCCGGAATAACCTGCCGGGCATGCCGGAACCACCTCTCAGAGGTGCCAGAACCACATGCCGGACACTCCAGAATCACCTGCCGGGCATGCCGGAACCAACTCTCAGACGTGCCAGAACGTCGTGCCGGTCACGCCAGAACCACCTGCCGGACACGCCGGAACCACCGGCTCGACTCGCCGGAACCAGCGCCGGACATGCTAAATGACCTGCCGGCTACGCCAGAACCACTTGACGAACAATCCGGAATCACCTGTCGGGCATGCCGGAACCGCCTCTTAGACTTGCCAGAACCATGTACCGGACACGCCGGTACCACCTGCCGAGTATGCCGGAACGACCTGATCCACTCCCCAGAACCACCTGCTGGACACGCCAGAATCACCTGCCGACTATGCCAGAACCACTCGGCAGACACTCCGGAACCACCTGCCGGGCATGCCGGAACCACCTCTCAGAGGTGCCAGAACCACATGCCGAACACTCCGGAATCACCTGCCGGGCATGCCGGAACCACCTCTCAGAGGTGCCAGAACCACATGCCGGACACTCCGGAATCACCTGCAGGGCATGCTGGAACCACGTGCTGGACATGCCGGAACCACCTGCCGGACATGCCGGAACCACCTGCCGGACATTCCGGAACCACCGGCTCAACTCGCCGGAACCATTGCCGGACATGCAAAATCACCTGCCGGCTACGCCAGAACCACTTGGCGAACACTCCGGTATCACCTGCCGGGCATGCCGGAACCACCTCTCAGAGGTGCCGGAACCACATGCCGGAGACTCCGGAATCACCTGCCGAGCACGCCAGAACCACCTGCTCGACTCGCCAAAACCACCTGCTGGACACGCCAAAATCACCTGCCGGCTACACCACAACCATTTGGTGAACTCTTCGGAATCACCTGCCGGTCTGGCTGGAACCACCTGCCGGTCACGCCAACATCACCTGCCAGCTATGCCAGAACCACTTGGCGGACACCATGGAAACACCTGTCGGGCCGGCCGGAACCACCTATCAGACGTGCCAGAACCATGTGCCTGAGATGCCGGAACCACACCCCGAACAGACCGAAACCACCTGCCAGACCCGCCTGAACCACCTGCCGAGCATGCGGGAACCACCTTCTCGACTCGCTGGAACCACCTACCTGACACGCTAAACTCACCTGCCGGGTATGACACAACCACTTGTTGGACACTCCAGAATCATCTGCCAGAAATGCCAGAACCAGCTCTCAGACACACCAGAACCACGTGCCAGACACGCCGGATTCACCTGCTGATTATGCCTGAGCCAAATGCTCGACTTGCAAGAAACACCTGCCAGACACGCCAAAATCACCTTTCAGCTACGCCAAAACCACTTGGCGGACACTCCGGAAACACCTCTCCGGCCGGCCGGAACCACCTCTCAGACGTGCCAGAACCCTGTGCCTGAGATGCCGGAACCACTCCCCGAACAGACCGAAACCACCTGCCAGACCCGCCTGAACCCCCTGGCGAGCACACCTGATCCACCTGCTCCACTAGCCGGAACCACGTTCCTGACACGCCAAAATCACCTGCCGGCTACGCCACAATCATTTGGTGAACTCTTCGGAATCACCTGCCGGGCTGGCTCCAGAACCACTCTGCAGACACTCCGGAATCACAGGCCAGGCATTCCGGAACCACCTCTCAGAGGTGCCAGAACCAAATGCCGGAGACTCCGGTATCACCTGCCGGGCATGCCGGAACCACCTCTCAGAGGTGCCAGAACCACATGCCGGACACTCCGGAATTACCTGCCGGGCATGCTGGAACCACGTGCTGGACATGCCGGAACCACCTGCCGGACATGCCGGAACCACCTGCCGAACATTCCGGAACCACCGGCTCGACTCGCTGGAACCATTGCTGGACATGCAAAATCACCTGCCGGCTACGCCAGAACCACTTGGCGAACACTCCGGAATCACCTGCCGGGCATGGCGGAACCACCTCTCAGACATGCCGGAACCACATGCCAATGACACCGGAAGCACCTGCCGAGCTCGCCAGAACCACCTGCTCGACTCGCCAAAACCACCCGCTGGACACGCCATAATCACCTGCGGGCTACGCCAGAACCACTCGGCAGACACTCCGGAATCACCTGCCGGGCTGGCTGGAACCACCTGCCGGTCACGCCAAAATCACCTTTCAGCTACGCCAGAAACACTTGGCGGACACTCCGGAAACACCTGTCGGGCCGGCCGCAACCACCTCTCAGACGTGCCATAACCATGTGCCTGAGATGCCGGAACAACTCCCCGAACAGACCGAAACCACCTGCCAGACACGCCTGAACCCCCTGGCGAGCACGCCTGATCCACCTGCTCAACTAGCCGGAACCACCTTCCTGACACGCCAAAATCACCTGCCAGGTATACCAGAACCACTTGGTGGACACTCCGGAATCATCTGCCAGACATGCCAGAACCAGCTCTCAGACACACCAGAACCACGTGCCAGAGACGCCGGAAGCACCAGCTGAGCATGCCTGACCCACCTGCTCGACTCGCAAGAAACACCTGTCGGACATGCCAAAATCACCTGCCGGGTACGCCAGAAACACTTGGCGGACGCTCCGGAATCACCTGTCGGGCATGCCGGAACCGCCTCTCAGACTTGCCAGAACCATGTTCCGGACACGCCGGTACCACCTGCCGAGTATGCCGGATCCAGCTGATCCACACCCCAGAACCACCTGGTGGACACGCCAAAATCAACTGCCGGCTACGCCGGAACCACCGGCTCGACTCGCCGGAACCACCGCCGGACATGCAAAATGACCTGCCGGCTACGCCAGAACCACTTGCCGAACACTCCGGAATCACCTGTCGGGCATGCCGGAACCGCCTCTCAGACTTGCCAGAACCATGTTCCGGACACGCCGGTACCACCTGCCGAGTATGCCGGAACCACCTGATCCACTACCCAGAACCACCTGCTGGACACCCCTGAATCACCTGCCGGCTACGCCAGAACCACTCGGCAGACTCTCCGGAACCACCTGCCGGGCATGCCGGAACCACCTCTCAGAGGTGCCAGAACCACATGCCGGACACTCCGGAATCACCTGCCGGGCATGCCAGAACCACCTGCCGGACATGCCGGAACCACCTGCCGGACATGCCGGAACCACCGGCTCGACTCAACGGAACCATTGCCGGACATGCAAAATCACCTGCCGGCTATGCCAGAACCACTTGGGGAACACTCCGGAATCACCTGCCGGGCATGGTGGAACCACCTCTCAGACATGCCGGAACCACATGCCAATGACACCGGAAGCACCTGCCGAGCACACCAGAACCACCTGCTCGACTCGCCAAAACCACCTGCTGGACACGCCAAAATCACGATCCGGCTACGCCACAACCATTTGGTGAAGACTTCGGAATCACCTGCCGGGCTGGCTGGAACCACCTGCCGGTGACGCCAACATCACCTGCCAGCTACGCCACAACCACTTGGCGGACACCATGGAAACACCTGTCGGGCCGGCCGGAACCACCTATCAGACGTGCCAGAACCATGTGCCTGAGATGCCGGAACCACACCCCGATCAGACGAAACCACCTGCCAGACCCGCCTGAACCGACTGCCGAGCACGCCGGAACCACCTACTCGACTCGCTGGAACCACCTACCTGACACGCTAAAATCACCTGCCGGGTGTGCCACAACCACTTGGTGGGCACTCCGGAATCATCTGCCGGACATGCCAGAACCAGCTCTCAGACACACCAGAACCACGTGCCAGACACGCCGGAAGCACCTGCTGAGCATGCCTGAGCCAAATGCTCGACTTGCAAGAAACACCTGCCAGACACGCCAAAATCACCTGCCAGGTACGCCAGAACCACGTGGCGGACACTCCGGAATCACCTGTCGGGCATGCCGGAACCAACTCTCAGACGTGCCAGAACCTCGTGCCGGTCACGCCAGAACCACCTGTCGGACACGCCGGAACCACCGGCTCGACTCGCCGAAACCACCGCCGGACATGCAAAACGACCTGCCGGCTACGCCAGAACCACTTGGCGAACACTCCGGAATCACCTTTCGGGCATGCCGGAACCACCTCTCAGACTTGCCAGAACCATGTTCCGGACACGCCGGTACCACCTGCCGAGTATGACGGGACCACCTGATCCACTCCCCAGAACCACCTGCTGCACACGCCAGAATCACCTGCCGACTACGCCAGAACCACTCGGCAGACACTCCGGAACCACCTTCCGGGCATGCTGGAACCACCTCTCAGAGGTGCCAGAACCACATGCCGAACACTCCGGAATCACCTGCCGGGCATGCCGGAACCACCTCTCAGGGGTGCCAGAACCACATGCCGGACACTCCCGAATCACCTGCCGGGCATGCCGGAACCATCTCTCAGTCTTGCCAGAACCATGTTCCGGACACGCTGGTACCACCTGCCGAGCTCGCCGGAACCACCTGCTGGACACGCCAAAATCACCTGCCAGCTCCGCCAGAACCACACGGCAGACACTCCGGAATCACCTGCCGGGCTGGCTGGAACCACCTGCCGGTCACGCCAACATCACCTTTCAGCTACGCCAGAACCACTTGGCGGACACTCCGGAAACACCTCTCCGGCCGGCCGGAACCACCTCTCAGACGTGCCAGAACCCTGTGCCTGAGATGCCGGAACCACTCCCCGAACAGACCGAAACCACCTGCCAGACCCGCCTGAACCCCCTGGCGAGCACGCCTGATCCACCTGCTCAACTAGCCGGAACCACCTTCCTGACACGCCAAAATCACCTGCCGGCTACGCCACAATCATTTGGTGAACTCTTCGGAATCACCTGCCGGGCTGGCTCCAGAACCACTCGGCAGACTCTCCGGAAACACCTGCCAGGCATGCCGGAACCACCTCTCAGACATGCCGGAACCACATGACAATGACACCGGAAGCACCTGCCGAGCACGCCAGAACCACCTGCTCGACTCGCCAAAACCACCTGCTGGACACGCCAAAATCACCTGCCGGCTACGCCAGAACCATTTGGTGAACTCTTCGGAATCACCTGCCGGGCTGGCTGGAACCACCTGCAGGTCACGCCAACATCACCTGCCAGCTATGCCAGAACCACTTGGCGGACACTCCGGAAACACCTGTCGGGCCGGCCGGAACCACCTATCAGACGTGCCAGAACCATGTGCCTGAGATGCCGGAACCACACCCCGATCAGACGAAACCACCTGCCAGACCCGCCTGAACCGACTGCCGAGCACGCCGGAACCACCTACTCGACTCGCTGGAACCACCTACCTGACACGCTAAAATCACCTGCCGGGTGTGCCACAACCACTTGGTGGGCACTCCGGAATCATCTGCCGGACATGCCAGAACCAGCTCTCAGACACACCAGAACCACGTGCCAGACACGCCGGAAGCACCTGCTGAGCATGCCTGAGCCAAATGCTCGACTTGCAAGAAACACCTGCCAGACACGCCAAAATCACCTGCCAGGTACGCCAGAACCACGTGGCGGACACTCCGGAATCACCTGTCGGGCATGCCGGAACCAACTCTCAGACGTGCCAGAACCTCGTGCCGGTCACGCCAGAACCACCTGTCGGACACGCCGGAACCACCGGCTCGACTCGCCGAAACCACCGCCGGACATGCAAAACGACCTGCCGGCTACGCCAGAACCACTTGGCGAACACTCCGGAATCACCTTTCGGGCATGCCGGAACCACCTCTCAGACTTGCCAGAACCATGTTCCGGACACGCCGGTACCACCTGCCGAGTATGACGGGACCACCTGATCCACTCCCCAGAACCACCTGCTGCACACGCCAGAATCACCTGCCGACTACGCCAGAACCACTCGGCAGACACTCCGGAACCACCTTCCGGGCATGCTGGAACCACCTCTCAGAGGTGCCAGAACCACATGCCGAACACTCCGGAATCACCTGCCGGGCATGCCGGAACCACCTCTCAGGGGTGCCAGAACCACATGCCGGACACTCCCGAATCACCTGCCGGGCATGCCGGAACCATCTCTCAGTCTTGCCAGAACCATGTTCCGGACACGCTGGTACCACCTGCCGAGCTCGCCGGAACCACCTGCTGGACACGCCAAAATCACCTGCCAGCTCCGCCAGAACCACACGGCAGACACTCCGGAATCACCTGCCGGGCTGGCTGGAACCACCTGCCGGTCACGCCAACATCACCTTTCAGCTACGCCAGAACCACTTGGCGGACACTCCGGAAACACCTCTCCGGCCGGCCGGAACCACCTCTCAGACGTGCCAGAACCCTGTGCCTGAGATGCCGGAACCACTCCCCGAACAGACCGAAACCACCTGCCAGACCCGCCTGAACCCCCTGGCGAGCACGCCTGATCCACCTGCTCAACTAGCCGGAACCAACTTCCTGACACGCCAAAATCACCTGCCGGCTACGCCACAATCATTTGGTGAACTCTTCGGAATCACCTGCCGGGCTGGCTCCAGAACCACTCGGCAGACTCTCCGGAAACACCTGCCAGGCATGCCGGAACCACCTCTCAGACATGCCGGAACCACATGACAATGACACCGGAAGCACCTGCCGAGCACGCCAGAACCACCTGCTCGACTCGCCAAAACCACCTGCTGGACACGCCAAAATCACCTGCCGGCTACGCCAGAACCATTTGGTGAACTCTTCGGAATCACCTGCCGGGCTGGCTGGAACCACCTGCAGGTCACGCAAACATCACCTGCCAGCTATGCCAGAACCACTTGGCGGACACTCCGGAAACACCTGTCGGGCCGGCCGGAACCACCTCTCAGATGTGCCAGAACCATGAGCCTGAGATGCCGGAACCACTCCCCGAACAGACCGAAACCACCTGCCAGACCTGCCTGAACCACCTGGCGAGCACGCCTGATCCACCTGCTCAACTAGCCGAAACCAACTTCCTGACACGCCAAAATCACCTGCCAGGTATACCAGAACCACTTGGTGGACACTCCGGAATCATCTGCCGGAGATGCCAGAACCAGCTCTCAGACACACCAGAACCACGTGCCCGAGACGCTGGAAGCACCAGCTGAGCATGCCTCAGCCAGCTGCTCGACTCGCAAGATACACCTGTCGGACAGGCGAAAATCACCTGCCGGGTACGCCAGAAACACTTGGCGGACGCTCCAGAATCACCTGTCGGGCATGCCGGAACCAACTCTCAGACGTGCCAGAACCTCGTGCCGGTCACGCCAGAACCACCTGCCGGACACGCCGGAACCACCGGCTCGACTCGCCGGAACCACCGCTGCACATGCAAAATGACCTGCCGGCTATGCCAGAACCACTTGGCGAACACTCCGGAATCACCTGTCGGGCATGCTGGAACCGCCTCTCAGACTTGCCAGAACCATGTTCCGGACACGCTGGTACCACCTGCCGAGTATGCCGGAACCACCTGATCCACTCCCCACAACCAACAGCTGGACACGCCAGAATCAGCTGCCGACAACGCCAGAACCACTCGGCAGACACTCCGGAACCCCCTGCCGGGCATGCCGGAACCACCTCTCATAGGTGCCAGAATCACATGCCGGACACTCCGGAATCACCTGCCGGGCATGCCGGAATCACCTCTCAGAGGTGCCAGAACCACATGCCGGACACTCCGGAATCACCTGCCTGGCATGACGGAACCATCTCTCAGACGTGCCAGAACCATGTTCCGGACACGCTGGTACCACCTGCCGAGCTCCCCGGAACCACGTGCTGGACACGCCAAAATCACCTGACGGGTATGCCAGAGCCACGTGGCGGACACTCCGGAATCACCTGTCGGGCATGCCGGAACCAAATCTCCGACGTGCCAGAACCTCGTGCCGGTCACGCCAGAAGCACCTGCCGGACACGCCGGAACCACCGGCTCGACTCGCCGGAACCACCGCCGGACATGCAAAATGACCTGCCGGCTACGCCAGAACCACTTGGCGAACACTCCGGAATCACCTGTCGGGCATGCCGGAACCAACTCTCAGACTTGCCAGAACCATGTTCCGGACACGCCGGTACCACCTGCAGAGTATGCCGGAACCACCTGATCCACTCCTCAGAACCACATGCTGGACACGCCAGAATCACCTGCCGACTACGCCAGAACGACTCGGCAGACACGCCAGAGCCACCTGCCGGGCATGCCGGAACCACCTCTCAGAGGTGCCAGAACCACTTGCCGGACACTCCGGAATCACCTTCCGGGCATGCCGGAACCACCTCTCAGGGGTGCCAGAACCACATGCCGGACACTCCGGAATCACCTGCCGGGCTGGCTCCAGAACCACTCGGCAGAAACTCCGGAAACACCTGCCG